>NW_024962267.1:18464764-18736221 GCF_019238085.1 Lagopus leucura | reverse complement strand
ATATATATATATATATATATATATATATATATATATATATATATATACTTCTGGTATACTTCTCTGTATACCAAACTTCTCTGGTACCAAATAAGCCTCTTCATCACAAAATGTGAGCTGTTAGTATGCGTGGGAGCAGCCTTTTAAGTAAAAAACATGAAGCTTTAAAAATAAACTGTTTGCATATCTCAATTAGATAGCTGAAAGAGAACCAGCCAGATGAATCAGAAGTTGTTTGAAAAATGCTTCCAGGACTTACCATCGACAAGGCTGACAACATTTTGGTTTCTTTAAATGATTGCATGGAGATTTGAAGGAAAGAGAGCCTATAAAAAGAATTCACAGAGAAAAGCAAGCACTCCACCCTAATAGGAAGTCTCTCATCCCTTTGGATCAGACATTCTGTTACGGTTTCAAGCCTGAATATCAAATCCAGCATCAGAATATGTCCAAGCCTAACATCTACCAGACACAATCTGAGCACCATGGAACAGGGTATTGATTCTAAGCAGTGTCCTCACCAAAGAGAGTGCTCTGGTTTTCACTTCCATAAGCTCCTGATAAGATGCACTGGAATTTTTCATATTCATCCTATTGAACATTTCCCCATTTGGGGGAACACTTAACACCTTTGGGGCACTCCTGTTGATGTACCTGCCATTTATTTCCACTGTTGAGCCCACTATGGGTTACACAGCTCACAGCACGTTCAAGGTGATGATTAATTTACAGCTGTAACAACAAATGTTTCCCCCAGAAGTAGTAAAGATAAGTCACTTCAGATTGCACAGGGCAGTGACAGTAAGAACACACTTGTACCAGTCAGGTAAATACTCTATACCAGTCATCTAAACTCTCAGATAAGCTTCTTCACCTCAGATACCAACAATTTCTAGAACGGAATGGGTCAAACTTTTTGGAGGTTCGCTAACACTGAAATTGAACATCCCCTCCCATTTCCTCATTTGGAATGGGGCAAGACTACTTTTAGCTTGAAGACTGTGTGAGAGTCTCCAAGTCTTTCCAAGAAAAAGAAATAGGAGAAAAAAAAAAAAAATCACCTTCATTAACAAACATATTACCAGAACACGATCACATCGCACAGAGGCTGCCAGAGCCAGATCCTCATTAAGTTCTTCGACGAGCAGAACCAACCTGCCTTCTGAAATGGGTACATTCACAGTCATGAGGCCAATTGTCTTTTGCCCAAAGAGTTACTTCACACTTTCGGTAACTGGCTTCACATATACTTGAGAAAACAGTCTTAAGTTTCAAGGACTTAACGTAGGAAGAAGTGGCTTGTCAGATGAGTAGACCAGCATGCGTTGCATGAATGTTAAGATAACAAACCACCATTACACCACTTAGAAATAATATTTATCTACTGAAGTTCTGTCTGCTGCAAAGTCACCCGTTTTGAACAGTTTGAAAAGGTACTAAATTAGAGTCAAATGCTTAAATACACATCTTTATCTACAAGGAATTTGCGTGAGAGTTTTGCTCTTAGCAAGAGCTGATGAATGAGGAATTAGCCTGGCACGGAGTGGACTGTGGGTGATGTGACCATTTAAGGCTTGATCTAAACAGGTTTTGGCCATTTATGACTCCATTCAGTACACTCAGACACTTGCATCCACTCTTGCAAGACCAGTCCCTATAAGCCTTGGTGCCATTTCTTTTGGAGATCTGAAACCATTCAGAGCCAGGCAAGTGCCAGTCCTTTGAACATGGGAAAGTGCTTGAGTAGCAGAGGACTGGCATCACTTGCTATCCCACCCTCAGAGTTACCACACAGTACTCATTTCAGGGCAAAAAAGGGTAAAGGATGCTATGTTTCTATACAAGTATCATCAGGGGTGTTGGTTATTGGAAGCACTTTAGCCTTACTTTTGTAACACATAGTTCCACAGCAGACATAGCACACTGGCTCGTAAAGCAAGATTTCAAGTCTAGCTCTGGGTTTGCAACTCACATTGTTACTCAAAAGAAAAAAACAAAACAAAACACAAAAAACAGACTTTTCTCCCTCTGCTTCAATCTCTTATCTATTTCAAGCTCCTTTGGAAAAGCCAGGGACAGGGAGGATACAGCTCATGGTTTATTCATATGACCCAGAGGTAGAGGATTTAGCCCCACACACTGACCAACAAGTGAGATGCATTAGAGTTGTCTTCCAGTTGTTTGAAAAGCCTGGCATCAGCAAAAAAGCAGGTGATGAATATTGCTTTAGGTGATAAACTCCCCTGGGTAAGAAATCCTCCTCAGCATGCTGTTCCCAGTGCAGAACTGTGATCTTAGCTTTCTAGGGACTGCAGGGAAAAACAAGACCAGCCCCAAACTGCTCCAATTTGTGCTAGTAACCAGGCTACCTCATGCAATACTGCCTCAAACACAAGGAGGGACACAAAGATCTCTTCTGCTCCCACTCCTGTTTCTTGTCTGGGGGTACTCAAAAGATCCAGCCTTCTATGAAAGTCTCTGAGTGCCGTAAGGCAAGCCGTAGGGGAAGACGACCGGTGTAGATGAGCCAGGAATTACTGTTGAGACTCAGAGAGAAAGAGTCTACATCCTCTGGAAGAAGGGACAGGCTACTTGGGGAGACTACAAAGAAGTAGCTAAGGTATGCAGGGAGGAAGTTAGGAAGGCGAAAGCCCAACTTGAGCTCAGGTTGGCCTCTGCAGTAAAAGACAATAAAAAATCCTTATTTATAAATATATCAACGGGAAAAGAAGAACCAAAAGATAATTCTCATCCTGTACTTGATGCGTGAGGGAATGTGGTCACTGAGGACAAGGAGAGAGCCGAGGTCCTCAATGCCTTCTTTACATCTGCCTTTAAGAGCCAGATCAGTTATCCTCTGGGTTCTTTATGCCCCAATCTGGAAGTCTGGGACGCTGCTCAGAATATGCCCCAGCAATTCCAGTGGAGACAGTCAGAGAGCTCCTCCTCCATTTGACTGTCACATCCATGGGAGCGGATGGGCTGCACTCTCGGGTGCTGAGGGAGCTGGCAGGGGTGACTGCTGAGCCCCTCAGCCATCTATCAGCGCTCCAGGTTAACTGGTGAGGTCCCAGAGGATTGGAGACTTGCTGATGCGACTCCCATCTTCAAGAAGGGCCATAAGGAGGATCCGGGGAACTATAGACCTGTCAGCCTGACATCAGTACCAAGGAAACTTATGGAGCAAATCATCTTGGATGAGATTGCACAGCATGTGCGCAGTGTCCAGGGGATCAGGCCCAGCCAGTCTGGTAGATGAGGGAAGGGCTGTTGATGTAGTCTTCCTAGACTTCAGCAAAGCCTTTGACACGGTCACTCACAGGCTTCTTCTAGGGAAACTGGCTGCCTGTGGTCTGAACAGATATACACTTTTTTGGGTAAGGAACTGGCTACAGGGCCATGGTGAATGAAATCTAGCTGGCAACCTGTCAGTACTGAGGCCCATCTTGTTTAATATCTTTATTGATGACCTAGATGAGGGCATAGAGTGTACCCTGAGTATGTCTGCAGATGACACCAAGCCGGGAGGGGGTGTCGATCTGTCTGAGGGTAGGGAGGCCCTTTAGAGGTATTTGGATAGGCTGGACTGCTGGGCTGAGGTGAAGGGGATGAGGTTCAACAAGGCCAATTGTCAGGTCCTGCACTTTGGCCACAACAACCCCATGCAGTGCCATAGGCTTGGGGATAAGCGGCTGGATGAGCGTGAAGAGAAGGACCTGGGGGTGTTGGTTGATGCTTGGCTGAACATGAGCCGACAGTGTGCTCAGGTGGCCAAGAGGGCCAACAGCATCCTGGCCTGCATTAGAAATAGCGTGGCCAGCAGGAGCAGGGAGGTGAGCATCCCCCTCTACTCAGCACTGGTGAGGCCGCACCTCAAGTACTGTGTTTAGTTTTGGGCTCCTCACTTCAGGAAAGATGTTGAGGTCCCGTAGCATGTCCAGAGAAGGGCAACGAAATTGGTGAGGGGTCTGGAGCACAAGTCTTATGAGAAGTGGCTGAGGGAGCTGGGATTGTTCAGTCTGGAGAAGAGGCGGCTCAGGGCAGACCTCATTGCACTCTCCAACTTCCTGAAGGGAGGTTGTGGTGAAGAGGGATTTGGCCTCTTCTCCCAGGCAATGGAGTAATGGCTGCAAGTTGTATCAGAGGAGGTTTAGATTAGACATAAGGAAGAACTTTTTCTCTCAGAGAGTGGTCAGGCACTGGAATTGCCTGCCCAGAGAGGAGGTGGAGTCACTGTCCCTGGCAGCGTTCAAGAGGCATCTGGACGATGTACTGCGTGATGTGGTTTAGTGCTTGTGGTAGCAATGGTGATGAGGAGACGGTTGGACTAAATGATCTTATAGGTCGTTTCCAACCTTGTGATTCTATGATAGCATCCTCAATAGGCTTCATTCCCTCAAACTGAGGTGTCATCTGGGAGCCAGCAAAGGTATTTACTTTATCAGACCCTACATGCAACTCTCAGAGAAAGCTGCCTAAGGGGGAAGAAACCTTTCCACTAACACCAAGCAGAAAACAGCACATTTCTTGGCCAAAGAGACAGATACACCCTACAGAATATTTTGAGCCAAGGAAGGAATCACATCTTCAGCAGTGACTCAAAATGGCTGTATGGCAGCAGGAGCATTTTTGCAGACTCAGTATCCTGCCTTCTCCATACTTACCAGAAGTGTCAGCACTCATGATTTTCCAGTCAACACAGCTGTAACATTTGCTTGCTCTTCCCCTATCAAGATGCCTTGAAACAAAGGCAGCTGCTCTGGGATGAGCTGACAGCCAGAGGCTTTGTCCTGCAGCCAGGTAGGATTCCAAGATTAAAACCAGATGTCACCTCACCAAACAGCTACTGGAGAAGACTTCTAAAGGGAGCAATCTACAGCTTCTCTTCTGTCACAAACTTGTAATGGGTTCCTGTGAACTTCCCCTAGCATTATGATCTATTGTCATCAGCCACACAGGCATGTGTTTATGAAAGTCATTCCTGGAGTAACATTTAGAGCAAGATTTGCTATTTCCCTCACCCTGTCATTCTGAGTTGCCTTGTAGGTGTTGGACAGACAATTCACAGTTAAAGACATACAAATGGACACTTGAATATTACTGAAAGCCTCCAAGTCAGTTCTCAGCCCAGAGTTTTGTTTCAGCAATTAAATTACCCTCTCCAAGTTTTTGGAGTAAAAAAATAATTGTATTTCAATAAAAGGGAAGGCTTTTCAAAGAGTGTTTTGAGATACACACGTACCATACTATACCTAAAAATGTTCCCAGTGAAAGCATTCTTCTGAAAGAAAACCCTTTCTCTCCAGTTGCTTATAGTGAGAAAGCTACAGTCATGTCAGCATTTTGCCAAAACAGTTTGAGTACGTTAAAGCATTCTCTTTACGTGGAATCTTTGCCAGCAGATTTCCTACCCCATCTGCTCTCAAGACCCAGTTGTCATTGCAAGCCTGTGTTGAGGAGGAGTCTGAATTACAGCCATTACCACTAGCAGTGAGCATCTCAGCATTAATAAGAAGGCATTGGTTTCACCAGCAAGTTTTCAGCTTTACATCCCTTGAATGTCACCCCAGCTTCTCTTTCTTGCCTTTCGCTTTAACCCCATTTTTGGGCAGCTACCCCACCTAATCATGTGTTCACATGCACAGGTGGTGAAGGAAAACTTACATCTGTAACACATCACTTCCAACAGCTCCAACCCCAGTTTCTACCAGTCATACTCTGGGATGGTAATTATTTTGCTAACCCCTCCACTGAAGCCATGAGCATTTCCCATAGGTGTTTCAGCCAGGTAAGGAGAAACTATCTATGAGAAATACAAAATCCATGCCCTGGGAGAAGGCTCCGAAATAATTTTCTAAGCAATTAAAAATAGCTAAACAAATTGAAGGCCTTGATATACATGACAAAATCCCTTGTGTTTCCTACCATATCCTACGCTGTGTTCTAATGAGAAGGAAGATATTTACAAGACAATGCTTTGCTTTCCTCCATCATCAAGTCAGAGGTGGGCTTTCCTTATTTATATACGTGCAGCCCACACTTCTGACTTCATATCATGCTCTTACAACTTTCCATCAGCACAGAAATTGTGCAGTCTCCAATTCAATGGGATGATACACTAGCCAGCTACCATCTGTGCTGAAGAACCTCCAGTGTCTCAAACCAGGCCAAGCTCTCACCTAGTTAGGAGTTACTAATATCTCCTCCTATCAAGCTACAGTCTCCCTAAATTGTTGGCCAAGCGGTTGTTTGGATAGCATAAACCTGATAATCCTCCACCACCATCCTGGCAGCCTGTCAGAGGGTTCCTTTCAGCACAGCAGAGAACAGCAGGCTGAAGCCCTTAAGGCACTCATAGTCACAGTTGACTTAAAGGCAAGCATTTGGATTTGCATGTAATAAAAGTAACAGCCCTTGATATTTCAGCTTAAATAGGTGAAACCCAGCGGGGCCATTTGTTTCATGCATCATTGCTTGATCTCTTGACAGCATCCTTTTCTCTTACTCTTAAAGAACGGCTCCGACAATTGAGCAATAATCACTTGATGCCTTGAGAAGGCTAAGGAACAGACTTGCCCCAAGTTATCAACAAAACCTGCAAAGAACATGGTTCACATATCCAGGAGCCCCCAGCATCAATACCTGGCTTTTAGGAACTAGCACACAGGAAAGAATACATTTTGTAATGGACACAACCAAGAGCACCAGAAAACCTTCCCACTTAGGTTGGTTATAAGACTAGAAAACAATGAAGTGAAATTTTAAGGTCTTTGGGGAGGGAGAAATTAGCAGTACCAGCATCACCCACATTTTGAAGAAATTCTCCAGGATTACAGTTTTCCCAAGCCATTATATCTATTTCAGTTTAGCATACGCTGTTCCCAGCACAGACTCTTGCTAACAATAACAGAAATAAGTAGTGGTGTTTTAGAAGGATACCTTCCCCTACCTGTCCCCTAGGGATAAGGAACATAAGAAGGTGGGTCTGTGTGGGGAAGAGAGCAGCTAGGAAAGGATTTCTCTAACACTTAACTGCTTGCAGCTGCTATCTGCACTGTACTCCATAAACAAGCCAGGCTTTGTCTCTGGCTGCATTGCTGTGCAACATCCAGCAAGAAGGGAAATATCACTGTCTAGACCCCCTTACAAAAGGACCTTCAGTATTTTCTGCAGGAATATTTGCACTTCTCTGAATAAGAAAACAAGTCATACCATTTTCCCCCATATAAGAATGAAGAGACTGTTTTAAAAAGCACTGAAATTAAGGTAACTGACAGAATAAACCACTTTTTCACTGCCTACATGTTTTCTTAGCTGAAACTTGCTTCCTTGTCCTAAGAGTTGCAAAACTGAAACAAAGTCTTTTTTTAGGACAAGGTATATTTATTTTCCTTTGTTTTTAACAGGAAGCTTTTCAACACTGTATACCTGTCTAAAGAGCACAGGAAGATGTACTCTAACAACCACACAAAAAGAGGAAAAAAACAGTATTTGCATTGCTGTTTATCAAGGGTATTATGGGCCATATCCCACATCTGTCAGCATTTGAATCAGCATCTCTTCTCCATGGTTGTTCACCATCCATTAGTTCATTTCCCAGGAGGTATCTGTACTATGAACAGCCCTGGTTTTCTCCACATGACAACATGGAGAGCTCTTTCAGAAAGCTTGAATTCCTACTGCTGCTTCTTGCTACTTGTTTGCATATCAGCTCCTAGATAGATCACCTTCCCTGTAAAACAATGTGGGCTTGAGGAAGTCTGGCATTTTCCATTAAAACACTGCTTTGGCTAGAAGTTTCCAGCCAGCTTTCCTTTACCCCAGACCTTTTATAGGTAAATGACCACAGTGGGAAGGGGCTTTCCATTTCAAATCATGCTCCTCATCCAATCCAGAAGTTATGTTTAACAAACAATCCTATTTGCTTTCAATCCAGATTATTTATCTTTCCAAAGAACTAGATTAGAAATAAGTTTCTTTCTATTACTATCTCAATCCATTTTAAAACTGTTTTCAATCACCACTCAGTTGAAGTAAGCATATTGCAAAACCAAGTCGTAATTCTGGAACCAACAGCTCTTATTTATGAAAGAAAACAGCAAAACAGTCAGCTCCTCCAAGTTACCAGTCCAGAAGCATCCTATCTCTTACATATATGTAATCAGGCATGGATCAGGAGCTCCCTAGTAGAGTATCCTACTGCTACAAGGAAGGGTGATGAGAAAGGAAAAATGGAAGTCCTAAGTATTTGTAGATTCTCTGTGGATCGTGGAAGTTTTGAAGGTTTGCTTGCCTTTAATCTTCACACAAGAGTGATACAGGCAGAGTTTGCTGTAAGAACAGCCAAAGGAAGGCAGCATCCACAGAAGGACACTGAAAGAAAACACATCCACATATCTGTAACAATAGCTGCTTCCAAAAGAACCATAGGAAGTCATATGGCAAGACAACTGAAGGCAGTGACTCATCTGGTGTGATGTGCAGTGGTACAAATCAGCAATTAAGTTCTGCTGACTTAGAGAAACTGGTGCATTCTGTCTAATGAGAGTGCACAGAAAAGTCTACTAAGTCAGCTCTCCTGAAGGCCACCAAGAGCCTGCCTGCTTCTCCACACCTTATGGAAGGGTCTGTTGTTTCAACAGCATACCCTCCACCCCAGCAAAGAAGTTTGCAGTTTGTCCTTAAGACTCCAAACTTCTGCATACCATCTCAGAAAAAACTGAACTTACCCAACTGATGAAAGAGCTCTGTGGCCATGCAGCAGTCCTTCACAAGAAGCCCCAGCACCAAGAAATGCCCTCCCTTCCATGGCTGGCCCTTATATGAACTCAGGGTGTTTTCCCCCTGGCTCTGCCCCTTCTGGTCAGCTGGGGAGCACAGGTGCAAACACTTTGCCTGTGCCTTCACCAGGTGCTCCATCACCACTTCAAGCCCTGACCTAACAGCTCCCCTACACCTGCTTTGGAACAGAGTGACATAAAGCATAAAAATCACAGTTCTCAATATTGGACTGCTCTGTCAGAAATAGCTGATTTTCCTTTTGATGACTGCAGAACTTGCAAACAACTTGAAAGGGTGTTCCACCTTAATTCAGCAGATAGGTTTGGGCTGAGGAGTTGTAGCATTGGACTGACAGATCAATACTGTAGGAGGGGGCTCCTGGAGGTCATCTGGTGCAGCCTGTCCCCTCTTCTGACAGCAGACAGCTTTGGTCAGGCTGTTCACAGCCTTGTCTGGGCAAGTTATGAATGTATCCAAAGCCGCTTGTGTTATTCCAAGAAACACAGAGGGACTTCCAAGTTAATCTAGGAAGTCAGCAGAATAAATTGGTTGACGGGAAGGCAGAGGGAAATGAAACATGTATATGAAGGCCAGTCTTATTCTATCACTCCTACCCTGCATAATGGTCATGAAATTGTTTTCTGACAGTTCATAGATTAGTAGAGTTCCTGTGGCACGTCAGCTCTGGGCCTCCATACTTTTATAATATGAGAATCTCCAAAGATCTCTACTGTGCCATCAACACTTTTAATTTTACCATTCATCTCAATGTATTTGGCACTTTTCTTAACAGCTCAGCTTCTAGAGACACAGAGCTGTGAGACAACATCGACTTTTACAGCAAAAAAAGCCCTGCTAGACTGTAGAGAAAAGCAGAACAGAGACCCTTACAAATTCAAAGGCCACGAGTCAAGAGCACTCCCCATTAATTTTATCCGTTCAACACGCAGTGAAAGCTGCTTTGCTACTGAGCCACATCGGATGTGTGGATTCTCAATCATTTCCCCATTAGCAAAGCTTTCATAACATCCCTCCTGGGCACGTTCAGACCCACTCACGCCTGAACTCACTCTTCAATCTTTCCTTTCAGTCACAAGATCTCTCTCTCCTACTCAACAACTTATTGCCAAGATGCTTACAGGAACATAATTATCTCTGACATTTCTCTCCTGCTGGTGAAGTTGGTTGGCATTAGTCAGTGGGTTCAGAAGTTGAGGCGAGAGGAGTATGGTCATGTAAGGGAACAAATTTTAGGCAACGCAGCTAAAAGGACCTTACCATTTGTAAACCATGCTCATTGATCTCAGAGACCTGACTTCTCTCTAAGTGTCTGTCCTTGTGAGGTAGCAAAGCTAAAACTGTGAGCAGAATTTATCACACAGAGTGTCAAATGTGAAACGTATTACAGTTTAACATTATGGCCTGTGTATATAGAGAGATAATGTCAAGTTCTGTGCTAGGAAGTGGGAGGCACAGAAAGCAGCTGCTGAGAGCATGACTACTTATTTAATATATTAAGTACAGACATGCCATAAAAGCAGACATTTCCATGTACTACTGAATTAAAAAATAAATATTATGGTGATTTATCTATTGGTTTCCTGTTGCTAAAGAGTTTCTTGTCCCCAGCTTTCCAAGGAAGTAACATTTTGTAAGCAGCTATGTAAGTCTAGCTGCTGTGTCATGTTTTAAAACGACTTTTTTCAGCTCTGCTGGGCTCACCACCTATTTGTCTCTGCAAAAACACTCTCCTTTTCTCTCTGCTGCTACTGCCCTTTGTGTCTGAATGATGTCTCACTGTGCAGAGTGACATAGCCAGTCTTTCCTCTGGTCACCTTACTCTTTTTTTGAATAAGACCCTACTTGCTTCTGTGGAGCACCAGCTAATTAAGCCCTCTGTTTAATCTCCCCTGCTTGGAAAGTAAGGTATTGTTACCTGGGATTGTCTGTTGATTATTTTTTTTCCTTCCAGCAATTCTGTCCATCTTCACCAACCGAAGCGTTTAGCATTTGTCCTGACCTTGACCCTGCCTTGTAACAGACAAATCCTCAAATCCCTGCTTTCAGAAACTTGTGCCAATCCCAGATCCATGAACAGAGCGATCCCAAGCTGCAAGAAATGGGAGTAAATCTCTCTTATTTTCAGACACATTGACTGGTTTTATACTCTTAAATATTCATCCAGCATTTAATCCAATTAAGTGTCCCTCCCTGGATTTTCGGGTTCTCTAGAGTGTTCATCTCATCCTACTGCTCTGATCTCATACTAACTTAGTACCCCAGAGACTCATCTGATTACTCTCATTTGTACTTCTGCTCTCCCTCATTCATGCCGTCGGAGGATTGCTATTCCATTGGTGTGGGTACATCCCTTCTGGATGATCTCCACTGTTATTGAATCACTTCCTTTGTAAGAAACTCTTTTTCTAATCAGTCTTTGTAAGAAGTGATGGTAAAACATTTTACAGTGTTAAGAAGACCCATAGGAGGAAAAAAAAATAAGGTTTTGTGACTGTTTCTGAATGAGCTTGTGCTATTCTGCAAAGGCTCCACTTAGAAATCATGTTAATGAAAATGCCCAGCTTCATAAAGCCAGTTTTTAAGACTTGGTGTTCAAGTGTAAATGAATGGATTCCAGCCCTAGAATAGCAACTAGGCTGTGTAAACAGCTTCTGACCTGCTAAATTACATGGCATTGTTTTTAACTGAATGATTAAAACACTCCAACACCCACAAAAAACTTCCAAAACAGCTAAATAAATGCTTTCAGAGAGTGCCACACTTTTTCCTTTCTATATTTGACACCTGCTCTTTTTCATGAATATATTTTAAAATATATGGCTGGACAGATGTTTGCAGAAAACAAAGAGAAAAGGTCATAAAACCCATCGAAACAAAATCAGCCCTGCTTTGAGCTGGAGAAGTGGCTCGTGATTTCCTTTAGAGAATAAACAGATCCATCTATCTTTATCAGAGAGTTACAGGCAGTATTGGTTGCACACTGTCTTTTGAGCAGAGTGAAGGCCAGCATAGCTGTGCAACACCAAACTGACACTGAGGGAAGGGAGACTGCAGAGAAAAGCACTAGAACAGAAAGGCCAGAAAGCTTGCTAAAAGCAAAGGGCATCATTGATGGGAAAACAAAGCGAGACGAAACAAAAAACCATTCTATTAGACATTCTCTACTATCTGAGGCAGCAGTGATCACTTTGGTCTTATCGTAGCATCACAAGGCTTGAAATGGTGAACAAGAACTGTAACCAGAGTAATTTGTAACGAGCCATAAGAAAGTCCTTGCCTTGAAGTATTTACTGCTTCGGCGTGGAAGGCAAGAGGCACAGAAGCACCAAAGAGTTGTTGCAAAAGGTATGGGTGCAACTGCTCCCCCGTCTCTTTATTTTCTTGGTGTATAATATCTCTGTGGCACTGAAGAACTGTTGGTAATCCTGAAGTTTTAAGGGCTGTTTTGTAAACCCAGCGGCCCATTTTCTTGCTGGTGGTACCTTCTTATTAATAAGGCAGCAGGAAGGAGGTAAGGAGAGGATATCCCCATACACAGGAGGGGCCTGATCTACACGCATTCCTGTGCTTAAAGGGATTAAAGTCATACAACACAATCGAGTCCAAGAATAACAACAAAATAAAGGGCTACAGAGTAGAGTGGGGACATTTTGGAAAAAAATGAATCAAACTTCAGGTTGCTGCAGGGCACTATACGTGCCCCAGCATAGGATACATACATGGTCCTCTGCCCACAACACCGAACAGAGGTTAAAAATAATCAGCAGCACTGCGTCATACTGTTGTGCTGGGCAATCAGACACCTCTGTAAAAGGAACCTTTCAAGGCTACGATGCTGATTTGCAGCAGTCCCCTCTGAGGGGTGAGCAAAGATCACTTCAGAGAAGAGATGTCCCAGCTGAAAACAAGGAAAGTGAATTCATTCCATGGACATCATCAAGTGCAACGCGTGCACATTGGAACAGCTCTGTGCAAGCAAACTCCCACCAGCTGAACACCTTGACACTAAATACCTGACTTCAGTGAAAAAAGATTGAAGGGAGCTTTGGTATTCATATGTCTAGCATGAAAGAAATCCTTCTTTGTACCTATACACAGCAACAATCCTCCAGTGCAACAACTATGGCCAACCCAGGGTTGTGTCAACAAATGACTCAGAAGAGGAGGAGGAGAGGATGGAAAAACAGGCCAAAGAAAGGCACGACTGCTGGAAGAAAAGCAAACAAAAAACAGCAGTCAAAGCAGCTGTGTTCTGGGGGGAGAGTACACAACTTGGAAATAAGTGAAATTAAGGAGAAATTCACCTTTCATACTTCCTAATATTTAAAACAAGCTGGTGTCACATCCTCAAAGGCGGCAGGGGAATGAAAGACATACTTTGAGATAATTAAGCAAGCATGGGATGATTAAGAAGTTAAAGTTTTTCTCCTTCCAATCCAAACCAACATCACCACCACCCCAGCTCAGAGCACATTCCATCCTTATTTTTCAAATCAGCCCACCCCTGACCTGCCGGCTGCTTCCCGGAGCAGGGAATACAGCAGGTTTAGCAAGTAACCTGGCCAGGCATGTGACCGTGCACAAAATGCAACAGGAGCTGATATACCCCACGCAGGTATTTACAATCAGAAGTATAGAGGGAGGCAGCCCTATCCTGCATGTTAAAATTCGTATTTAATACAGCGTGGAATCACAGAGAACCGAAGACTGTGAAAAAAAAATAGGGGTAGGTGTTTGTTTTCATCTGGTGCTCTCCTGGGAGACACTAAAGAAGCAATTAACAGACATCATGGATATAGTTGTGCAGAGAGGTGAAGTTAGAGTCTCAGTACAGACCTGTGCTTGAGCTAATAGACCTGCAATCCATCTTTCATATCAGTATCTGAAAAGAGAAACAGATTCTTAAAAGGCATCCAAGCCACTGTGCAGCACTTTTGATGACTGTCACCTAATGACAGTAACACAGAATGAAATTCACTGGTGATGTAGTGTGTGTTCATGGAAAACAATCCAATTCCTTCTTGCAGGAGGCATCATTCCAAACTTTGACTGTATCACACCATTAAAAACCTCATCACACTTGCCACAAGAGTAGGAGTGATAGCCCACAGCTCTGGCTCAGTTTCAAATGGGATTTCGCCTACTTTTAATTGCACTTGTGGTTTCAACCAGGAAAGTTGCTGTTTCCTTTTGTTCTCGTAAGTGCTGTGTGTATGGATGTTGTGCAGATATGCTGCTTCACTCCTCCTGAGTAATTATTTCCCTTGAATAAGTATTTCCACTGACTAATTATCCTAGTGAACAATTCAAAGCCCTCCAGGATCTCATAGGACAAAGATGGCTGACCAAAGTCCTGATAATCTGTTCCTCCAAACATTGGATTAGTAAAGAAAAGCTTAATAAAGGAAAAAAAAAAAAAAAAAACCACCAAAACTGTAGAGGACAATATGTGAAATCCACTAAATACCTGGGGGTTTAATTTTGCATCATTCTGCTTGCTGTGACTCCTCCACTGACACTTCTGCGCAGCTCAAAATGCTGTCTGTCACCTTAAGCTTTTGCAAATCCTTCAGTCAACTGTAGGAGTGAGACATGCTCCCTTTGTCCCTCACAGCCCAGTATAGCCTCTGGTATATCCTCCAAAACTGAAAGTTAGGACACACGATTCAAAGGGAGCAGGGAATGATGCTATAGTGTAGCTTTAGAGACTGGACAAAGCATGATCTCATGGCCAGAGGTGGCTGGGGTGAGTCAGGTGATGGAGGTTTTATCACCACAGCATCCTGGTACAAAAGAACCCCGCAGGATTCCTGGAGTCCAATTCTGGAATTCTCTACAGGGGAGAACACCAGTAGAAGTTCATAGAATCACAGAATCCTTCAGGCAGGAAAAGACCACTAAGATCACCAAGTCCAAGTGTCCCCACCACACCCCCTAACCATGTCAATACAATGTCTGCCCTTTTCCTGAACACTTCCAGGGATGCTGATTCCACCACCACCCTGGACATCCTGTTCCAATACCTCACCGCTGTTTTGGAGAAGAAACCTTTCCTAATATCCAACCTGAGTGTTCTTGCAAGTGAAAGCTGTCACCCCATGGAGGATCTGCCAACCAGTCCCTCACTCTTCATGGCTGCAATATGGAGGACGGCCAAACCAGCCGTGCTTCTGGATCTATGCTTTAAAGTCTGTTGATGGAAGAACACCATCGGCCCTCAGTATACTGACAGGAAGGCAGAAACAGACACAACAGGTTAGGAACACTGAGTGAGTGAGAAAAAAACTGATTTACACAAGTGAGAAAACAATTGCCTTCTCTACCTGCCTGCTGGCAATGGATTTTTCCACAAGGCTGTGGTTCTAGGGGCTGCCAACATGTGTCTGTGAAGCTCTTCCAACAGGATTCACTGCAGCTTGTTTTCAAAACACGCACATATACACAAGCACATGTACACAAGGCACTTGAAGGGCAGCTTGCATTAGAAGCAGAATTGCTGCTTTCTCCAGAAAGAAAGGAATTCTTGTTGGATGTTGTTCCATCTGTTACTCTGTACGTAAACTTTGTATATTTATCAGGATGTTACATCCACAGCAGTCAGAATGTATGGAAAAAAAGCAGCACTTGCCACATATTCTGGTTTCCACTTCTCTTCTGCCACTGCACTTTATCAGCACATCCCGCATAAATGCCCATGTTCGTTTACAAGGACTGTAAACAAATTACTTCTCTGATCTCTTTCAAAATCCAAGAGAAGGAATAGATAAGGTAGGATAAGGATTGTTTTAAATAAGAGTACGTTCAGAATTTCTTCGGTCCCAAATGTTCGTCTTTCAGGGACTGACTTTAGACTGAATGTTCAAATTATTCCAGTTAAAACACAGTTCTCAAGTATAGATGTCAAGAAGAAGATGAACCTAATTAGAAAATGTTTCTGGCCAAAAGTCACAAAAACTTCCAAGAATTTCAAGGGTGGTGTCAGAGTCTACAATGACTTTGACGTTAGATCTGAAATCTGATAGAGACAAGTAGTGGTTGCCCTAGGATAAAGGGAGCCTGTGTGGTTTGGCAGCAACAACTCTAGCAAAGAACTAAGGGGTAATGGAAATTTCAGATTAAAAACAATCAACTGCTGTTGGAGAAAAAAAAAAAGTCTCATTTTAAGCTACATTAGTGGGGAAACACTTATTATATAGAAGGCAACACTCAGAGGACAAGTTCCATGCTCTGCTTGATCACTGTGATGCCACCACTGCCACGGTGCTCCAGTGTTCCAACAAGTTGGCAAGAGGCTGGGAAGAGGCTCAAAGGGAGCAGTAAGAAAGCTTTAAGAGGTGATCAGGTACGAAAACTGAAGAGACTGAAGAATCTGCTGTGCAAGTTTTTATGAATCTAAGTATACTAGAGACACTGAATGCTCTTTATCTTCTGTATAGTAATCTATTAAAAACAAGCTAGCGTGTGTTTGCATACTGACACATTAGCAGACTAAGTGGCTGACTTAAAGATCTGCAGAGCTGACATCTCTTCCATCTTTTCATTCACTTATTGTCCCTGATGTCATCCCCACTTACAACATCCAGAACAGTTTTGATGGTTCCTTAATAGACCTTGCAGGAAATTATCTTTGCATTAACAGATTTCCTTCTCAAGTTCCCTCACTACTGTTTTTCAAGTCAGTATCAGGATAATAGAAACCTTTGTGGATATCACACTGATTTACAATCTGTGCCTTCCAGAGAAACGGTTAAGATGCTCAGCCTGAGGTTCCTACAAATGCACTTTTTCCTCCAGCTTGGTCTTATGCCATAATATGTCACAAACAATCCTAAGTTTCAAAGTCCTCCTTGACCCAATATCCAAAAATGCCTTGGTGTGGAAGTATGTTTCCAAATTGCTTATATTTGTCCTTTTAATTCCCCAGATCGTCTTGACAGCCTGTAGTATTTTTCAGATGCCATGTACGTGCACATAGGTAAGTACACTCTCTGTTAGAAGAAATCAGACTTGCTCTCAGGAAAAGTTTTCCCAAGATCTAGTTGTCTACAAGTATTAGATGCAAGCTGTGTTAAAAACTGCCCACCAGAGCAGCATGGAGCAGTAATACATCTGTTAGCAGATAAGAACAAACACCTTCTTTCTGTATTTTGCAGTCATAAAATCCACTGCTTCCCGCTCAGGGTCCACTACAGCAAAAGGGAGCATTTGCTAAAAATGTCACAGCCTTAATTCTAAGTTTTGCAATCCAATATAGCAGCAATTTTATTTGGAGAGGCATCTGGATTTTATTACATTCATACACAGTTGGTAGGAGTTTGGAAGAGGAGAGAGATAAAAAATGCTCTCTTTGGAATATTTCAAACCAGAAGCATTCGTCATGCTCAGCATAGCCTTATAATATAACAAGGGGGTTTAGGGTGACTCTGCAGTTCACTGCAGAGCTATTGCTACCACAGTGAGTTATTGTATTTATATTTTCATTGCCTCTGGAAACTTGCAAATGGTGACAGGTGAAAAGCTTCCTTTCTTCTTTGTGGGATCGCGTATTTGCTTGAAGCCTCGCTCAGATTCCCTCTCAGCAGGAGAGACTGAGGACTGATTTCTGTCATCCCCATGCAGTTATGGCCATCAGTGGAGTTTTTCCCTTATAAAAATCTTTCTTTTGGGAAACTTTCACTCTCACGCTTGTGAAGCTATCACTCTTGCTGGCTCTTCCAGCACTTTAACAGGGTTGTGTCTTCTACAAGCCAGTGTCTGAAGTAATCTGTGGTATCTGGATGTCAGAAAGCATTACCTCCCAGAGATGAATCTTTTCTTTAAGCACCTGGCTTATATTCTACTTAATAAAGAATACCTGGTTACAATTATGTACACAAACAAGAATATGCTTATCTAAGAAGTACCTAGTGACAGTCATAGTGACAGTGTTTGCACTGGTGAGAATGTCAGCCAGGTAGGAGGAGAGTTGGAGGCAGATCAGCTGGTATCACACAGGGGTGCTCAGTAGGATGTGAAGGTGTCATCTTAACAGGGAAAGACCATTGACGCAGTCTACCTAGACTTCAGCAAAGCCTTTGCCACTGTCTCCCACAGTATTCTCTTTGAGAAGCTGGCATCTCATGGCTTGGACAGGTACACTCTGCAGGGTGAAGAAATGGCTGATGGCCAGGCCCAGAGGATGGTGGTGAATGGAGTTACATCCTGCTGGCAACCAGTCATGAATGATGCTCCCCAGAGGTCGGTATTGATGCCTGTCCTGTTCAATATCCTTACTGATGATTTGGACGAGGGTATTGAGTTCACCCTCAGTAAGTATGGGACATTCATTTTATCTTCGTATACTTTCTGGTTTCAAATGTTATGATTTGGGAACTTTATCAAGTGCACGCAACATTAGAGAGGCACAGAAGTGTGTGGTGAAGGCACTGGCATATCCTTCCACCCCTAAAAAATGCAGTAATGCACACAGCAGTAATAAATAAACAGATTCCTGGAAGAACTCAGTGGCATTGAAACCTGCTTGGGGCACTCAAGGGAAACTGCAAATTAGTCACTTAAGATCATACCGAGGATGATTAGGCTCAGGCCATTCCCTTCACCAGCTTGGATACATGCAGCACTGTTGGAAGACACGTTTTTGGTACTCGAGGACCGGATCTAAAAAGCCCTTTAGTAACACTCATAAAAACCAGCTCTTAGCATAAATACACAAATATTAACTCATGATGTCTCACTGATTCTTGGTATAAACCCACGCAGACAACTGTAGCTCTCCTGGGAGAGGACTTTGAACAACATGTTTAAATCATGGGAGTGATATCCACAGCTGCCAAAGGCTTTAAGACCGTTTTCATCATTAATCAGGCATAACAGAAGGATCCATAATGTCCTTGCAAATTGTCTCCTGGTGTTGGTTTCAATATGAAATCATCGGATGGGCTGCATTCTCCAGTGGGTCCATAGCTGTTCCTTGCCTTCAAAAGGCTGCATTGCCTCCAAGGACAACGAGAACTCTTACTAATGGGAGAGAGCTTAATCAGTATATTCATAACAAATACGGCATTGTGGCTTTCACTTCTTGTTTTTTGTTGATTTTTAATTAATTTTGACATTTATACATAAAATAGTTGGTTTTCAAAAGGCCACTTGGAAACCCTCTTGTGGATTACCTCATCTAAGCACATATTTTTTGTGTGCATATTTGTAATTGCTTGAAGGTTTTCCAAACATGTCCTAAAGTCTCGCTACAGTTTTAAAACACAATTTGAAGGGATTTTGGTTATGACATTTAAAAGAGAAAAAAAGAATTTTGCACAATAACAGTGCTTGGACTTTGTGATGGACGATGCACACAAGAGATTGGAAAAATACTTAGGCCTGCATTCCATGAAAGGTCACATGGATTTAAGGATAGAAATGCACCTTGTGGACTTAGAGACATGTGTGTACAGTATATGTGTTTTTGGGCGATTGATGTGATCTCCTCAAAAGCTGATTGCTCTTTATAGTTTCAAATGTGACTTTCCATAAGGAAAGCAGAATTTCTAATGGTTTTAAAGCATCAATCCTTCCCTGAGAGGTTAGACAAAAAGAAAAGCATTTAAGAAATCAGGAGACCAAGCCTGCTCACAAAGAAACCAAGGTCAGAAATGGTCTCATTTCAACGGAACAGAATCTAGCAGTAAAATTTCTACTTTCCTCTTCAATATTACTCTTCCTTTCCTTTTCTTCTCATTTGTCTACCATAGCTCTCGTCTCCCCAGAAGCTGTGATCTGCTGCCAAGATTTGTTCTGCTCTCTGTGTTATTTATGACCCTGTCGTGCAGCTTATCCATCCACGCTTTCCCAGTGGCCGGGCTGAGGATACTGATGTACTGAAGTGCTGCTCACAGAGTGCAGGGGGGCGGGCTCTGGAGGGACAAAGCACAGCCCTAGTGCTATTCAGGTAACAGCTGAGGTTAATCAAACGGTGGAATTATGGCAGTGAGTAAAGCAAGAGGCTTTAATTAATCTTTGAAAGATCAGGATTAGAATTTCTTTGTCTTAAATATTTTTTTGCTCTGCACAGATGCCCCATCTTCTGAAAAAATATCCTATCAAAGTTATGTTGCCCTCCTTACCTTCTTGTTTTCTCCTTCAGGTCTTTCCATATGAGAAACGTCTCAGGCTGTTATATTTGCCAGAGGAAAAAAGAGTAATTTTTAGAAGCTACGTTCCAGAAGAGACTGTCCAAAACATTATCCAAAGACAGCAAATGTACATACATCCTTTACAGTCTTCATTTCCACATCCCTAACCACCTATGAAACAACATAAGAAGAGTGAAGAGTCAGCCAGGAGAGAAATGCTCTGTGTAGGATTTACTTTCAGTGTTACACGTGACGTCTCTGATTACAAACTAATTGAAGAGACATTCTGTCAAAAACTTGCCCTTTATTTAATGGGGATATAATCTGCATTTGATACTAACGCACTGTATGGAAAATATGAATGCTGTTCCTGGAAAGTAAGTTATGATCTCTCTCCAAATTGTGAGTAAATTTAGAGAGCATAATCAAATGCAGAAGTAATGTGTATCTGCAGACTCTGAAGATTCTACCTGCTTCTACAGATCTTTCAGTTCAGCTACAGACAGCAAGTGTGTTTAAACGAATTTAGCCACATTAATACCCCAATTAGATGATGCATATTTAAGTGATGTTTGTTTTAATTTCTGCATGATCTGGCTAAGGAAGAATGTGTCTTCAATAAATATGGCTGGCTTGGGACATATTCAATGAGAACAAATGCCAGATGCATCATCAAGAGCTTTGGGATATTTGTTTTTAGCATATGACCACAAGATGTGATGCATCTTAGCAAAACTTCCTACTTCACTCAACAATTATGCTCAGCTCTTTTGGTGTTGAAAGAAGCCATTCTGGACAGCATAATGGGAAACTTTCCTCCTTAGACTTGTGTTAAGCTACTTCAGGTTTTCTTTCCTCTGAAACCCCCTTTTTGCTTCTGTTTCTGTTAATATTTATCCCACTCAGAACATAGAATCATGGAATCATAGAATCCTAGAATGGCCTGGGTTGAAAAGAACCACAATGCTCATCCAGTTCCAACCCCCTGCTGTGTGCAGGTCGCCAGCCAGCAGCCCAGGCTGCCCAGAGCCACATCCAGCCTGGCCTTGAATGCCTCCAGGGATGGGGCATCCACAAGCTCTTTGGGCAAAAACCATCCTTAGATCAACGTGCTAACAAGCCCAGATGCTGCTCCTTTTACCTGCCTAAGTGTCTATCCAGTGACTGCTCCTGTGCCTGTCCAGGAGACGTGGAGGCAGGAAAGTGTGGGTTAAATTATGAGACCATCCCATCCCAACACACCAGTCAGAGGTGCTTGCTGGGCTTAGGAAGAGACTTCTGTAGGGACATGTCAGAATTGCTGCCTTTCTGAGCTATGATGGACAATCTGGAAAACACACTGAAGCTTTGAAGTAGTACCTAAGCACTTGTAGGAGGTGAGAGGAGTTTCCGAAGCACTGGATGTCACTCCTTGTTCTGGGCAAAGCAATTCATTTTCACTTGTGAGATCCTAGCAGTTCTGTCGTAACGTATCTGCTAAACCAGCTGTATACATATCAGTGGCTAAATGCTACCAGCAACAAAACTTTTGCTTGCATATAGAAGCACCTGTGCCTTGGCAGTATGAGCTCGATGCAGATGGCAGAAATATTATATAAAACAGTTCATGGAACAATTATCTACTTACTGTTACTGCAATAATTCATCATTTCAAGAATGAGGAACACTTTCAATTCCACACATAGCGTTAGAAAGGTAAAAGAAATAAGTGGCGACTGTTGGAAAGCATCAGCTGCAGATCTGTATGACTTCATGGATATATAGTTCAGTACAGGCTAAAAATATGAATTCCAAGGCAGTCCAAAAGGCAAAGCAACCCCAAAACCAGAACAAGGACTATAATCAAAAAACACATGCAGACCATTAACAGTTTTGAATGCCAGCAAAAATAAAAAATAAAAAAGTCCAGCTCACTATAATCAACATTTGGAAGAAAGGAGTTGCTCGGAGGATTAATGACAGAGCAGAAATTGTGTGAGTCAGTACAGAAAGTCCTATACATGAGATCCAGCATTCAAACAGAGAAAATGGAGAAATGAACTGGATCCAGTACCATAAGTCACCATGCCTGTTCAAGAAAGCCAGAGAAGTAGCTTGACTTGGAGACTTGTTTTGCAAAGCCTTTGAGACAAGGTCGGCTAAGCTTAGGTTAGCATGCTTCTAACAGAAGATATAGATTAACGAGGCAGAAGTCACAACAAATTGGGCAGGAGCAACCTTCTGGCTCCCTTTATGTGCAAGCAAATCAGCAGTTGTAAAATAAAAAAATAATCTAAGCACACTTAGGTTTTAACACAGAGCTGCACCAGAAACAGCCAAGCAGTGACTCCTTGGCTCTGAGTGAGCTCTGAATTCCTTACACTGACCTGAAGTTAGCCACACACCAATCCACTGTGAGTGAGTGGAACTGACTGACAATGACACTCCAGTCCTGCTTCACTAACATTTCTTGTTAGAAGCAAGATAATGCAGCTTTGTCTTCCAGAAAGCGTTTGAATAAGTCAGAAAGAGCCCTTCTTCCTCATTCTGGGCCTCTCTCTGGGCTGGATTCCCACCTACAGAAGAGAAATAGTTGGGAAGTCCCACAGGAGAAGTGACACTATTGCTGGGCCACAGGAAACGACCAAGTTAAAACAAATAAACCAGAACCAGGGAGCATCTTGCTATCCAGGAGATCTGGAATAGCAGAGGGGAGAGGGTGGAAGAATAGGGAAAAAGAAAACGACAATGAAGGCAGGGAGCAGACCCAAGATCTTCCCCAGAAGCTGGAAAGTAGAAAAAGCAGCCAACAAGAACTCCTGGTTAGGGCTGAAAAACAAGTGAAAGTGAGAGCTTTTCTCATCCTAGACTGCAGCCAAAACACCAGGTTACCAACAGTAAAAGAAAAAATTAAAAAACAAAACAAAACACACAAAACCCTTCAAAATTGGCAGCAGAGAACTATCCACGCTCCTTGGCTCCATGTATGGCTGGGTGGAAGGGGTAAGAAGGAAACAGGGGACAAAGTGCAGCTTGGAGCCAAAATATTTTCCTTCTGAATGCTGCTAGCTCAGTGCCTCTGTGACTCTCAAATTCAACCCGTTACGCACTCCCCCATATAATCATCATAATAAATAGCTGTTTGCTTGCTCAGTGTATTCAACTTCCTTGCAGCAGGCCAAGCTCAACCCAGCACTAGCATTTCTTTCTGGGTTTTAACCAGGCTTGCCTAAAACCAAAGAAGCGTTGGTGTGATTTGTTGAGAAAGAATAAAAGCAAATGCACTCAAACCCCACAGTTTGTGGCTAAGTTCACCTCATGCTGCTGGTGGTGATATCACCATTACTTAACTTTTTTTAGGGCTTTCAAGATTGCTGTGGAAAAAGGATTTCAATTCTTCTGCTGGGCTTTAAGGGAGACACAAGTTATTCCAATAACATTGTCCTTCCATTAAAAGAGAAAATCCTTTGTTATTCAAAGATGAAATTGTTGTTAGAGTTCTGTAATGGCAAAGTAAAGGCAGCCACCATAATTAGGAGCCTTCCCCTGTTGCCAAAAACAGTGGGATTTTGGCCAAAACACAAAGATTACAAAGAAAATAACAGCCATGAGAAACTATGCTTTTCCAGCTGTTGTAACTTCTTTCCCTCCTTCATCCATGCCTTGCATGTATAGGTTTGCACAAGATCGTGGCCTCTCAGCAATCCTCTCTTTGGTGCGTTTTGTCCCATTAGCCCCACTTCTGAGCCTTTTCAAGTTCTCTCATTTTTGATCTGGGAAAATGCTGCAAGATCCCATTTCCTTCCACGTGAGGAGCATGACAAGTTGGAGGAAGATAGGAGGAGTGTCACTCATACTCTACAGCAGTCTTTGGGGACATCTTACCTCTAAAAGCAGGAAAATAAGTGAGACAAGCAGCCAATTAGAGGAGGATTTCCTTCAAGTGGAGTAGACATCAGCTGGAGAGATGGAACATCCCTCATTAAAACAAGACTGTTCCAGTGCTGCCGAAAATAACATCTCTTTCAAGAGCTGGCAACACCACACTTCCTTTCCCAAGCCACATTCAGCAGTACTCATAGCTCATCCTGAAAGTGCAATCATATTTCCCGAGATGCTCTGAGAAGTTCCCCAGAAGTGCTACAGAAAATCCCCAGCAGGGGTTGACACTGGGATTTTCAAAGATTTAGGCAACTTGAATAGGATTTGAGTATCTTTGAAAATGTCTTCTTAGCATCTGAAAGCATTATCGGGACCCTCAAATGATCAAGTACCTGGAGTACTGTGTCTAGATGTGGAGTCCTCAGGAGAGACAAGGACCTGTTGGATACTGTCCAGAGGAGGGCCAGTAGGATGATCCGAGGGCAGGCTGAGAGCTGGAGCTGTTCAGCATGGAGAAGACAAGGCTCTGTGGGGACCTGAGAGAAGCCTTTCAGTATCTAAATGGAGGCTACAAGAACTCTTTAGTGGGGTCTGATGTGACAGAACAAGGGGAAATGGTTTCAGACAAAAAGAGGGGAGATTTAGACTGGATACAAGAAAGAAGTTTTTTATGGTAAGAGCACTGGCACGGGTTGCTCAGGGAGGTGGTAGATACCTCCTCCCCAGAGAGACATTTGAGGTCAAGCAGAACGGGGCTCTGAGCATCTGACGGAGCTGTAGGGGTCCCTGTTCATTGCAGGGGAGTTGGACTAGATGGCCTTTAAGGGTCCCTTCCAACTCAGATGATTCTATAGAGAAGAAAAAGCACAGGAGAGCCTTTTCAGAAAGAGTGTTAATGCACTGGCACAGGATGCCCAGGGAAGTGGTAGAGTCACCACCCCTGGAAGTGTTCAAGAAACATGGGCACGCGACACTAGGATTTGGTGGGTATGGTGGGTACGGGTTGACAATGAGCTAGATGATCTTAGACATCTTTTCCAACCTTGATGATTCTGTGATGCTACGAGAAGTTTTCAGCTCTTCTAAAGCTGGTATGAGCAAGCATAAGCTTGCTCTGTGGATGAGGGTCTGTCGTGTGCTGCTCGTCTGCCACATGGTCACAGGCCTCACAGAAGTTCTCATTTTCCTTGAAGTGCTGGCATCGGGAAGCACATCAGGCTCTCAGCTACCATTCTTGTATTGCTTCATATGTGATGTAAATCCTCCTTGCAGAATCAGAAAAACAAACTGAAACTTCAAAAGAAGCCTTGTAACTGAAAGAGAATGAAAATCTTGAATCCTGCCCCCGGGCTCCTCACCTGATTTTCCAGGGACAGAGTCGTGAATGGTTAAATGCCTGGAGCTGACTGTTCTGCAGAACCAACTGCAAAGCAAGAGCCGCAGCTATGAACTTCTCACCACTGGTAAACTACAGTAGTTCAGGTGACCAAGCAGAGTAACATAATCCACAGACAGCTACAGGAAGGAAACGCGTTTTTTGTGTTGATGACACCAAACGTTTAGTTATGAAAGACTGGGGAGGAGAGAGAAGAGCAGGGAATTTCCATCAAGAGTGCCAAGATGTAATGAATGCCATGTTAGGGACCATTTATACACGATGAAATTCATTCCTACGCCGAGAGCTGGCATAAAGTTACATACCACTGAGTTTGCTGGTAAGCAGCAGAAGGAATGAATTTCATTTAAGGAGTGATGTTCCAGATTCCTGGATGCGACTCGCAGGACGGCTGCACTCAGGAGTGAATGAAGCACTGTGCAGCAGAACCTCAGCAAGCCTTGAAATGAATTCTGCTCTGACCTAACTCAAACCACAGACTTGAAATTCTGATGATTCAGAAATTTTCAGCTCGCACCAGGAGTTCTTGCAAAATATTTGGAAACTGCAGGAAGCGTTTAATGGTCTCCCTATGTGAAGGAAAGGAATCCTGACCTGTTGTCTTTATGATTCCTGTTCTTATGAGTGATAATTTTAGAAGGAGATAATTAAGCCCATGTGGCCATTATTCTAAGGTTGCTAAAAGAATAATAAGTGACCTGGCTTGGTGCTTTCTGCGCTATCAGGACTTGCAGGAGAATGCTTTCAGGGCCAGACCGTCCTCCCAGGCATATCCACAGCCCCCTACGCCTTGTGTGCAGTAGAGGAAATGAAGCCAACCCACTGGAGAAGCTTATCTGCAGAGCAATACATGGAACAAGAGAAGTCAGGACCTTATAAGGACATGTGCCTTTTCTAGCCAAGAGTGAAAAGTTAGGATTTCAAAAAAGACCAAGAACATGAATCAGAATTGAATCAGAATATCCATGGCTAAAGCAGAGGTTTAGAACGTCCTTGCTCCTTATTGGGATGCAAAAAGCATGGAAAGGTTGTTATAAATTCAGGGTGATCTCATCCTAAGAAAGACTTCAGGTGAATCTTTCTTTCATTGCTGTTAGCTCAAGGGATGAACGAACAGAAGGACAGACAAAAGAGTCACATCCATTTCCCAAAATAACTTAAGAGACATCTCAGAAAGTCTAACAGCATGCAATATAATGACTACTGCATGGTTGTGTCATAATTACTGTCAGAGATTCCTTTAGAAGTGAAACCAGACTGTTTCAAATTTTGTTGAAATACGACTCCTTGGATTATTTCTGGCTGCTAATAAATGATGGCTGTGCAAGAAACTAATTTGAGAATCACTGAAAATTATTACTTTGTTTTGTACGTTTCCAGTAATGTTTTCTTAAATAAGATTCTTACATTTGTTCCTCTATTTGTGTAAGCAGTGCTGTGGTAAGCATTAGACACAGTCACACACTTGTTAACACTATTCCTCAGTCTTCAGACTGAATAGCGTTTTCATTTTTGTGTAAGCACTCACATTGTCCTGGAAGACTTAGGTGCAATGCAGGATGACAAAAGACATAAATGAGGTCAACGCTTGACCATGCAGAGTGTCTCCAGTATATACACATTATGAATGCCATTATAAAAATAGTTTCTAAAAGCAGCAGGCTGGAAATTGGGTCACTAAAAGCAGCATGCTGGAAATGGATCTAGAAGTCGCATCTCTTTGGAACAGTGACCCTTTCCTTGTGCTTGAGGAGAGCTGGTAGGTGGCACGTACCTGGATCTTCAGAGGTCAGAAACACCCCAAAGTGCCCTTTGGTTCTGTTTGTACAGCACCTAGCACCAAGGGGGAGTCTTCCTCCACAGGGAAGACGGCTGGTTGCACCCACATGTTTGTTTGTTCCACCACAGCCAGTTCATTCTGGGTTACCTTCCACTTCAAGCGTATCTCCTGGAGTGATTTTTCTTCACCATAATCCTCCTGGGCTTGAAAGCTCCTCATCACCTTTTCCTTCATCACATCAGTTGTGCTTAGTTAGCAGCTCTCAGCAGTGGGACTTGCTCACACACCCTGTCCATAAGAAGCACATCCCAGTTAGAAATGATCACAGCTTCTCACAGCGTTCTCCTCAGGGTAGGTTCATCAAGAATTCCAGAGCTGCTTTAAGCTGTCATTACAGGACAACACTTCCTATCTCCAGTCTCAAAAAAGCAGGAAAAACCTCTGAAAGCAGGTTCTCATTATGATGATGCGTTCCATTTCTAAAGCTCTCCCTTGCTATGGTGGCACTGGTTATGTGATTATTTTGAGGGGTAATGTGTCTCTGACGGCTAAAAAAAATGCAACACGGTAGATGTAAAAATAAAAATTAGACAAGATGGGAATTGGCTCACCACAGCTCACCTCAATCGCCAGGTCACGTTTCAATTTCCAGGAAGCTTTCAGCAGGGAAGCTTGTGTTAAAGAACCTGTGGACATTTGTCATGGAGAGGAATAGAAATTTCTTTGAGAACACACAACCTGCCATTCCAACTCAGGGCTTTCTGGGAACAAAGCACATGCTGGGGATGTGCTGCCTATTGAACATCTTCATCTCTATTGAACATCTTCATCCCAAGCAGATTATGACTTGCTTTTCAGTGCAGGTCATACAATCAGCATGCTTTAAGAGGAAGCTATTTAGAGCTCGGTACCCATTTTGGTGAAGAACTTTCATGGAGATTCAGGAATGTTCAGCGCAAGACAGTACTTCATGTCCACGTTTGTCAGAGTTGTTTCAATAGGTTGGGAACCAGAGGAATATTCAGTGCAAGACATGTTTGTCAGAATTGTTTCATTAGGTTGGGAACTAGAGCGGACTATTAGGTCAGTAACCCCTTTGCAAAGACAGAGGGTATCATGAAAAGAGTCAGCAGAACAATCTTTCTATATGATCTGAGCTTGAGCTCTGGTCCAAGCAGTGCACCAGGACAGGGTGTGCTGTAGTAGTGCCGTGTGGTGCTCTCCCCATCAGCAACTTTCTGCCTTTAGGGCCACAGTTGCACACTCTGCTTTGGGACTTCCCTTCGAAGCAGGGAAACGAGACACTCCTTAACGCAGGGGAGATGGCAGTGGGAACGAGACGGGCAAAAGAGCGTGACAAAGTTTGTATGCGACTTGCTCAAGTGAGATTGTAACGGCGAAGACCCCGTGTAGTCCATAGGGGTGTAAAACCTGGCTCTAACAAAAGAAAGGCTCTCAAAAAGAGGGGGGGGGGAAGCCATTTTGTCAGGGCAAACGCCCCGCAAATCGGCACCGCCGCTCCCCCTCTCCGCACCCCGACCCTTTGTGGCTGCCGGCGGGGCAGCGCCTCGTTCTGCTCGGCGGGGCGGTGGCGGTCCCCGTCCGTCCCCCGGCGGCTGCGAGGGCCAATGGGCTCCGGGGCGGCGGCGGCTGCTCACCCCCCCGCGCTGCCCGTCCTATATAGCGCCCGGGCGGCGGCGCTGCCCCGACCGTCGGGCTGCCTGCGAGCGGTCCCGTTCCCCACTCAGATCTCGGCGCCGATCCCCGCGCCGTTCTCCGAGCCGTGCCGAGGATGCCGGGCCGCGGCGGTTTGCGGCTGGCGCTGCTCGCCCTCTGCCTGGGGGCGGCGGCGGCGGCGGCTGCGGGAGGGGGCGAAAGGCAGCGGCGCGGAGGGAAGAACCGGCGGCAGGCGCAGACCGCCTCGGTGCCGCAAGCCACCCCCGCGCAGGGCAAGCGTGAGTACCGGCACGGGCTGCGGGGCTGGAGCGGGGGCTGGCCAGCTCCGTGTCCCCGACGCGGGTGGGGGTCCGCGGTGCTGCTTGGGCTGGTCGTGCCCTGCCCGCGCCCTCGGTGAGACCAAACTTTGCTTTCTTTCCCCTCCCTCCCCCCTCCGCAGAGACCTGCTTTGACAATGGACGGTACTACCAGATAAACCAGCAGTGGGAGCGCATTTACCTGGGGAACACGTTGGTCTGTACCTGCTACGGTGGAAGCAGAGGGTTTAACTGCGAAAGCAAACCCGAACGTAAGTTGGTGTTTTAGCTGCAGTGGCTTTTGGTGCAGATTGAGTTACAGCGAGCAGTCCGGGTTTGTAGCTGGAGTTTGGTCCTTAGGGTCAGCTAACGGATCTACTCTCAATTACACTGAAGATCTGGCTTAGGATTTTAAGAAATGCTTTTCATTAGAGATGGGCCTGCCACCAGAACCCCAAGCCAAACATCACTCATCTCTCTGGAGGATTGGATCTAAACATTAACTTTGGAGCCAACCTCTTCCTTATAATGAACTGAACCGACTCCGCTCGCACGGGGAAGCTCAAATCTGGAGTCGCTTTGCAGCTCTGGCTCCGTGCAGTTTGATCACTTCACCCCAACTTCTCATAGCTGTGCGGTGTCGTCAGCCTGTTTAAAAATATTTCAGCTTACAACTTTCCACAGCCCCCCAGCCTGTGCTGTGAGCGTTCCATCATTGAGTGTAAAATGAGATTGTTTAGTCTTCTGCAGTAAAAGTTTAGGTAACTGAAAAAACTTTAAACGTGACGTCTGCTGGAAGATGCGTCTCTCTGGAATACAGCGTGGTAATCAGATGCGTGCTATCTGTATTTGGTCTCGAGCCATTGGTTTGCTGTAATTCCTTTATCTTGCTCTGGAGATGCAAGAGAGAAACTGGCTTCCTGGCTGATAACGTTCATGTAAGACAGATGGGAGCATCTCAGAGATCTGTTAGGCGAGACTTGAGTAAAGCACTGCTAGGGTATTTCAAGGAGTGCTCAGTCCCCTTGCTCCTCCATAAAAAAAGAGTTTATTCTACATTTTCTTCCTCCCCGGGTATTCCCAAGTTTTACGTTTCCAAAGTCCAGTAGCACACTTAGCTTTACTTGTCTGGTAGTGAGGTCCACAGCATTGTTCTGTTGGAGACTTCAAGTTGTTTGACAGAGCTGCTACAACCCTTCGGTAATCACATAGGCTTGGGCAAGTGTGAACAGGTCACAAGCGGGCCCCTTTGACTTCGGCGGGGCTGCTGCAGAATTCAGGATTAATGCACTCAAAAGAAGTGGATTAGCATGTCAAAACCCACAGCTTCTGGGGAATACTTGCTCCCCTCTGAGTTCTGTACTGTTGCACTTCAAACAGCTGGGGTTGATCCTTTAGGGCATGCCGGCCCAGGTGCCATGCTCAACCCCTGGCTCACTGTGGGAGGGAAGCTGTGGTTGTTCAGCAGCGAGGAGGAGAGAGGAGGCTGATACTCCCCCAGCAAAAGAGAGCGTCCATGTGAGGAGGTGAAGAACATGCATTTTTGTTGACAGTGCAGTTACTAGAGTGGTTTCATGAAGTTCATTTTTCTTCTTTTATAGCTGAAGAGACTTGCTTTGACAAATACACTGGATCCACTTACCGAGTAGGGGAGACTTATGAGCGCCCCAAGGACTCCATGATCTGGGACTGTACTTGCATTGGAGCTGGACGTGGGAGAATCAGCTGCACCATTGCCAGTATGTAACCAAGAGCCTGTTACTAGAGCTCATTCCTTTTTGTCACATTTTCCAGAGCCATTTTCACAATTCTTCCAGTGCCTATTAGCTAGAGTTAGGGGGATTTGATCCAAAGCGCATTAAAATCTTGTAAGTGAAAGTCCTTGCCCCATGTATGTACACTTTAAAAACCAAACTCCTCCTCTGCTTAAGAGGTGTAAAGTCCTATGTATAAAAACATAGGCCAGGATGACTGCTAGTGTCCAGCCATGCACGTTAGTACATTTAATATACACAGGAATGTCTTGCATCTTCACAGACTCATTTTCCCAGTCAAAATATACTTGCATAAACATCAGGGTCTAGCCTGCTATCGAGTCGAAATTACCCTATAAACATTAATAGGGATATTCAAAATATTGAGCACTTGGAAGCCATTCCCTTTAGCCTCTAAAAACATCATGCCAGCCGTGGTCTCAAAGGGAACAAGGGTTTGATATCCGTTGAGTCAGCTCTGTGCTTCTGCAATTTCATTTTTACCTGTCTGCCCCATGCTTGTTTCTTTCTGCACAGCTTTCCCTTTCACATCTGTCTCTGTCTGGAAATCCTTTCCGTATTGAGTCACTGAATTGTTCACAATTTCCCTTCAGTTCATAATTAGACTTTCTCTGAGCGCAGATGAAGTTTTCTGTGTGTCAGGTCCTTTGGTCTGAGATTTCAGAGTCCCTTAGGCACCTTTGGAAAAAGTCTTTCTTACAGCTATTCAGTTTCTTGTTTAAGACACAGTGCTGAGCCCAACAGCATTGCCACAGAGGGCTCAAAAGTCAGCCATCATCATAGCATGGAAAGAAATGCATCAAATATATCTGGAGCCCTTTGGAATGTACTGGCATTTTATTGAGCAGGGATGATAAGTGTTGTAAGAAAAGAAAGAGTCAGTAAGGAAATTGCAGACATAAGGGCAGTCTCATTTCTTCATCATCAGCCTGGTTTAGGGCTCACTGGAGAGTCTCATTGACTGCGACTGGATTGGAATCAATCTTTACAACTCTTAGATTGCCTGCTTTCATAAATGAGCCAATGAAACATTTTAGTGGCTCCTAATAAATGACCAGACGTGTGCTTCTTTCCTTGGAAGAGGATCTGGTTTGCTAACTGCTGTTCACTGCATTTCCCTTCCGGGGCCTAAGCTGAGCAGTGGGACCCAAACACCTCAGGCCCACGAGGTGTGAGTAGACTGGGAATTGGCCTTTTGGGGGCAGGATTTTTAAACCCAGGAGGAGCAATGTCACCAGGGCATTACCTTTTCCTCCGCACGCTGGCCTGGCTGCTGCATGCCTCATGCTGTGTGGGATAGCTGTCAGTGTGCGTCTCCCTGTCTGTACAAGATGGAGGCAAACCCTCATGAGGATGAGGCGTCTCCTTGGGCCCTGCTAGCCCCGTTTCAGCAGTCAGTCTTGTCTGTGGTTTGAAACCTGGCAGTGATTACCTGAGGAGAGAGGACAGGGCTTGGATGGGCTGAGGTGGCGCCAAGGGAAAAATGGCGCCCTCTGAGGAAAAGGGCGGCCGCCATTTTGCAGCATGAAAGAGGCAGCCGTGATCGGCCCTTCTCCTCACCTTCTTCCTCCTTCCTTCACCTCTGCCGTGATCAAACCTTTTCCTACTTCCTGTGAAGGCCCCACATCCCCGTGGTGCTGGCTGTGGCGGTGCTCCTCACCTCAGCTCCCCTCTCTCCCACCCTCAGATCGCTGCCATGAAGGCGGCAAGTCCTACAAGATCGGCGATACCTGGCGTCGGCCTCACGAGACGGGTGGCTATTTGCTGGAGTGCGTGTGCCTGGGCAACGGCAAGGGCGAGTGGACCTGCAAGCCCTTGGGTACGTGATGGCTTTGTCCTCCCTCAGCTGGGCTGTCTCTGGTTCCATAGGGGGCACAAACACTGACCCTTTTTTCTCCCTCAGCTGAGAGGTGCTATGATAACACGGCCGGGACGTCCTATGTGGTGGGCGAGACCTGGGAGAAGCCCTACCAGGGCTGGATGATGGTGGACTGCACCTGCCTGGGGGAGGGCAGCGGCCGCATCACCTGCACCTCCAGAAGTAAGATGAACCACGTTACTGTCAATATGCTGTTGCTTTAGCACTTGCAAAGCGGACTGGCCTTGTAAAATCCAAAGTCTCGCTGCTTTGCCTGGCTTCTGCTTGAATTTTGCCTGGAACGGGCTCTGCTGTGGAGCTGTCAGTTTACAGCAGTCTCCTCAAGAGAAGTTGAACTTTGTACCTTCCACCTCTGTTGGGCAAGTTTTGAGGAGCTCTTTAAATTGCCTCCCATTCAGTTGCCTTGGGAAACACAGATAATAGCTTTCTGCTGATGTAAACAGCAGACCTGTAAGGAACTAAAACTCTGAGGAGGCCTGGGATTAAAACTGAGTATCTGGAGAGGCTTGGTTGAGAAACAAGCCATAAAAACCAAACCAGCCTTCCCAATATCCAGCACATGGGGAAATATCATTAGCTGTCAAACAGGAACGAATAAAACAGAATGCGTTGTTTGTGAATTTGAGGAGATATTATTACTAATAAAAATGATTTGGCAGTATCTTTCCTCCCATAACTCAGATCTGCATTGCTGTGTTGTAGGGAAATTGTAATATAATGACCTGTTCATTTTTCATTTTATTTCTTGAATGTAATTAAATATATGAATTTGAATCTGCGTATGTTAGATGATAGCTGCAGCCCAGAAAGTGTCATTATGCTTCAGAATACATGCTGTTAGGTATCTTTTATGGCCAGAGTTTTCTAGAATCACTGCTGAATTCTGAGGGGACATTTCAGCTTTTCATTGCCTAATTGGAAAATGTGGATATCTGTAAGACAGGTTGCATCCCCAGCCCCTTTCCCACACACACATTTGCTGAATTACTTTCTGAATACTTGACACCAATTTTGTGATAAATTACTTCGTTTTTGGTCATTTTAAGCAATGAATTAGTAACATGTTCTCCACATTGATATTTTATTCTGAGTGCTGTTTTAGTGGCAGGCTGGGGTGATGCATACGTCCTTCCACAGTTCTTCATAAATCCATGTGCATTGATCTGTGATTATATTTGAGCCACTGTATCAAGTTCTCCTTGAATGAGAGCATAAAACACGGTAATGGAAGAGCTAGTTGATCCTTGTGTGTCTGGCATCCAGACAAAAGTAGTTTGTTACATTGTCCTTTGAACCTGTTTATTCAATTCAGTGGGGGCTGCGAGTTAATAAAGACAACGGGGAGATTTAGGATGTCTGATACTGCTGTTTTGACGTGAGCAGCTGGTATTAACTTTACTGACAGCTTTCCAAACACTTCTTCTGGAAAAAGTGATATTTAACATGTTGCCCTCCAATAGGTTCTGGTTTATTCCTGCTGAGCAAGGCATTGAAACAAGTTGATTTATTTTTACCATCAGGATTTTTGTGGTCTCTCAGCCTATGCAGTTTAACACAGGTTTTAGAGTATATAGGGCTTGTAATAGTGGGCTGCAAGAAAGGTTGGCTCTCAATAAAGGCTTTAAACTATCGGCACGTTCGATGGTGTTGATGTTTCAGTACTATCAATGGCACAGTGAAGCCATCCAATGCAGAAATATCTAATAATCATGTTCCTTGTACAGATAGGTGCAATGACCAAGACACCAAGACTTCCTACAGAATTGGAGACACTTGGAGCAAGAAGGACAACCGGGGGAACTTGCTTCAGTGCATCTGTACTGGTAACGGCAGAGGTGAATGGAAATGCGAAAGGCACACATCTCTGCATACAACTAGCACTGGTAAGTGGGACATGGAGCAAAGTAGGGTCAGGAGCAATGAAGGGCATGCTTGAAGTGGCTAGGAGATGGTGCTGAATTGCACCGTCCTACTTTTGACATGTAGCAAACTTGTCAGAGAAAGACCAGCAGCACAGAGGGTTAGAATTCAGGAGATGCTCCTTGTTTGTGCTTGTGTAGGTAAAATTAATTACACTTGGCTTCCTTGCACAGCTGGGGCTTGCACATACAGATGTGATTGCCTGCACAATCACTGTGCAGTAAATCACATGTAGAACCGTGCATCTACAGGAAATATCTACTAGCTTTGTTTTAAAAACACGGCATTTTGAGTTAGTGTTTGAACTTCATGTATTTGCCTCAGGGTAACTGCCTTGAAATGCCCTTAATTTAAATTCCACTGAGACCATCTGGTTTCTTTGACAAGATAAATGCATCTACTAATGGTTAGGCTTTAAAAAACAGAAATGCCAAAGTATGTATACAGTGCAGTTTAGTGCACATAGATAGTTTGTAATTTTGGTATGAAATATTACCTGCTTTATAGATAATCTATTTCCTGCCCAAGGCTTAACAAAGTCTTTACCTTCTAAGTTCTTTTTGCCATTTTCTTCTGGTGTCTGCAGTAAAGCTTCTGTTTTTCTACAGAAACGACACTGACATTTTCTTGATTAATGACTTTTAACTCATTAGCACCAGCAGGTTAGCTTCAAACTCTCAGAAGGTACGAACTTCAAAAGGCGTATCACTTCAATGGTGTCAGTGTTCTGCTTACTGCACCTCAGCAGACCTGAATTTGTGAAGACTGCTGTGGGAATCTTTATCAAAAACATCCATAGTGTAGGCAGACAGCCAGTGTTACTTTTCTTCTTCAGTGAAAAAATCAAAATGAATCCTACCCTTGTTTGGCTTTTTTTGTGTTCTCTCCCTGCTGTATCAGTAGTTCTTTGTTGTCTGAGCAGTTGGCCATCTTAATCCTTTCTAAAGCAACTCAAAGGTGGTAGAAACCAGAGGCTATCATTAGCAGGAGAGAGGGTTGTTCTTTTAATTTTGAAGTTTACCAAATGGAATAATTAAAATGTGTCTAGGGAGGTCAAGAGTGATGTCTTCAATCTGATGCAGTGCGTAGGAGTTTGTCTCAGCATTTAATTGAAGCATTCTGTTCTTCAGCTCTGCATGTGACGTCTCACTTCTCTCCCATGTTCTACTGCAGGATCTGGCTCTCCCAGCTTCACAAATGTACAGACAGCATTGTACCAGCCTCAGCCTCAACAGCCCCAACCTCAGCCACATGGCCACTGTGTAACTGATAACGGAGTGGTGTATTCTGTGGGTATGCAGTGGCTGAAGACGCAGGGCAGCCAACAAATGCTTTGTACTTGTCTGGGCAATGGAGTCAGCTGCCAGGAAATAGGTATGAGTTTTTGTTCAGTGCCTGTTCTGTCCAGTGAGATCTGTGGTTTTGTTTTGATGGGGAGTCTCTTTGTATGCGTATCATAGGTCTGCTAAAGAGGACATACTGGAAAAAGATGCGAGAGGTGAAGAAATAAATAGTTGCTTTGGTTACTTGCAGCCTGATTCTGTAGGGCAGAAATATTTCCCAGTGAGTTATATATATAACACTGCTGAGGCCCATGGGGAACAGCATTCATAATTTTTTTCAAACCAAGCTGCAGTAATATATGTTTAGAAAAGAATGTAGAGGAATGACACAGCTGTGGGACTAAGTCTTCTCTTGGTGTGTATTGGCCCAAGTCCATGGCAGTCATTGTGGGTTCATAGCAGCCAGTGATTTGACCCAGAGGGGCTGTTGCTGTTTTAGAGCCCTAAGATTTGGGGATTGCTTTAAGCTGGAGTCTAATCCTGTACTTTGTTTATTTCAAAGCTGTGACCCAAACATATGGTGGCAATTCTGATGGAGAACCTTGTGTTCTGCCTTTCACCTACAACGGGAGGACTTTCTACTCCTGCACCACTGAAGGCCGCACAGATGGGCACCTCTGGTGCAGCACCACTTCCAACTTTGAGCAGGACAGGAGATACTCCTTCTGTACTGAGCAGAATGGTGAGTCCTTCTCAGAGGGTCTTCACATGCACGTGGCCTTCGTGGAGGAAAGAACAAAAGCATGTAGCTGTCTGAACAGTCCCGGCAGTTTGGAGGGACTCGAGGCATGCCTTAACAGCAAGGCAGTTACGTGAATGGAGGGCTGTCTGGAGGCAGAGCATTTTTACACTCTTGGCATCGTTGGAGGGTGCTCAGGGTGACACAGGTGTAGCCTTTGAGTCATGTCCTCTGTTCTTCAGGCTGGCCGTAGAGCATGAATACTTAGTCAAGACAGAGCTTTGGCTCGAAGGATATGTGGACTTTGTCTCTACTTGGCTGAATTGCTACAGCATTGCCCATATTAGGTTGCAAAGAAGAGGGTATCCATAGAGTACAACTTGTGCAGTTCTCTGTCACTGCCTCGCTAGTGACTATCTGGCCAGGTTGCCATATATAGCAGCAATCTTAATGTGATTTGTGATTGCTGTGATCAAAAGCTGGTGTATGACTAACGCAGCAGCATTGCTGCATCTGTGGATGGTCAGCGTTCCCTTCACAGTGCAAATCTACCTGTGTGGTTGTACTTCCTGGACAGCCCATCAGGCATCTGTGGAGCAGTATCCAGGCAGGCTTCTCTGCAGTCTGAACTTAGAGAGAATTTTTCACATTCCAGCACAAAATTACTGCTTCTTACACTGTACAGACTTTTAAAATGCTCTTCTACCTCATTTCTTTTTTAATGACAAGCCTTTCTGCACAGCACATACAATACTCTTTCTTTCTGAAGAACAAAACAAACCCAACAAATACAAAGCTAAAAAACCTGGTCCCTTGTCCACATATGGACATGCACACACATTCTTGCTTTAACGAGGCTTCTTGTGGTATTCTGTGGGGATTAAGAAATATTGATATAGCTAAAAACCTCAGCAAATGCCTCCTTGTTCTCTATTATTTATAAACCAGAGTTGTACAACAGATGAATAGTTTACATAGATTAGAGCCCTCTTTCCACTGATGGTTGCAAAACACGAAGCTTTCAACCTGCTGAGAGTTTCTGACTTGTCCTGTTGCTCATAAATGAATTGTAACCCTTTCCTGACATCCAGGATTTTTCTTTAAGCCAAAGGGCACAGTTGAGTAATAGTCTCAGTGAGATAATACAGATATGCTGAGAACTGTGGGGTTATTTGATTCTCTAGACTTTGGTACAAAGGGTCTGCAAAGCCACTTCCCAAACACTGTGAGCTTTAGTTTTCCATATTCCCCAGGAAATCCCATGGCTGAGTCCAGCAACTCTTTCCAAAGCAATGTTTGAACTGAACTGACCTCGTGCAAGGCTTATATTTCCAGATCTGAATTAATTAAATCCAATAAAAGAGGCTAGTGAAGAATACCATACAGAGTACACATGGGAAAAACAGTGCTAGCGGTTTGTTTTTAAAGCTGTTCTCTGCATGCTATGGGAGAGCGTAGGTTTGATTTGCATCTGTTTCCTTTTCATCTCCAGTTTTGGTCCAGACACGTGGTGGCAATTCCAATGGTGCTCTGTGCCACTTCCCTTTCCTGTACAACAACCGCAACTATACCGACTGTACTTCTGAGGGACGGAGAGACAACATGAAGTGGTGTGGAACCACTGAGAACTATGATGCCGACCAGAAATTTGGCTTCTGCCCTATGGCTGGTAAGAATGAGAACCGTAAAGGGGTTATAATTGCTTGCACGTAGCTCTTTGAGCTGGAAAGTAAGGAGCTGTCTGTCGTTGGTCAGTTATTGATGACTTCCAGTTTGAGCTTGCATCCAGGCCCAAAAACCTTGAAGGAATTTCTGAAGCTTTTTGTCCTGTTTTCCTCCCAGCTAATCACTTCTAGTGAGGACTCAGGAAAAGGCTATTTTTGTTCCTCATTTGCTGCAAGCTAGGCATGTTTTTCAGCTGGTACAGAGTGTTGTAGGTCCATTAAGAAACATTGAACTATGTTGCTTGATAGCAAGTGATTTTTTTTATCTTGCATCTGCCAAAGCTTCTCCTTCATGGCTCATCACTTCCTCTTACCTGATGTGTGGTTAGGAATATGTCTGCACTATGTCGTGGTCCATTTCTCCAGTCCATGCACATCTCTGATCTCCAACTCGTGGGAGTTCTGAAATGAAAGGTGTTGTGATTAACGGCAGTGCAGCATCTGAGCTCTTAAACAGCTTGATGAACACTCAGCTCTTCCAATGGCTATGTTCATATAACAGCAGACCCATAATGAGAGCTGATCGTTTCACACAGCACCCTTTGAATGCCATACAGAATCTCTGTTGACTTTCAAGTGAAAATTAAATGAATGAACCCCTGCAAGGGAATCTACACTCACCCTCCTGCAAAAATGATATTTGAAATTCCATAGATGCCTACGACGCTCTTGTTAAGATGCAGAAACCAGTACATGGCATGCAAATGATATAAGCCTCCTCAGTGCCTTGTTAACTATGACCTCATGAAGTGTTTTCTTGCTTTCTTCCCAACCAGCCCATGAGGAAATCTGCACCACCAATGATGGTATCATGTATCGTGTTGGGGACCAGTGGGATAAACAACACGACATGGGCCACATGATGAGGTGTACCTGCGTAGGAAATGGCCGTGGAGAGTGGACTTGCATTGCATACTCCCAGCTCAGAGGTACTGCTTTTCGTGTTGGTGTCACTGCTTTGGTCTAAGCGTTGGGGATACAGAAGAAATAGGTTTTCTTTCCCATCACGGGGAATTCAAGCCCAGACTCAGTTTTATATTACTCATCTTTTCTGTGGAATCCAAAGGGAATCAGAGGGGATGTGTAAAGCTCTTGTCTTGATTCCATGCTGTGAAAGTACCATTTCAGCCTTTGTAGGCTAGCAAGCCAGGAAAAACGTTGACTAGCTGGATCAGTATCTAGCTCTACCTATTGTCTATTGTTAGCAGTCAGTGCCACTGAGACTTTAAAGGGATCTCAGCAGAAACCTCTCAAGAACAGACACAACCCCAGATTAGTCTAAAGTTTGAATGCAGAACCATCCTGTATTATCGTTCTGCAGTGAAATGCTCGGTTGCTCTGCTGGATGAATCCCTTTACGAGCTAATCTATATGAAAAGTTGGCAGGACAGCACTGACATTACTCTTATTTACTTGTTTAAATAAGAGGCCCGAGTGGAGAAGTGCTGAAGCAATACCAAAAAAAGACTTAAAAGCACAGATATTTGATCATCCTTCAGCTAGCTCACGGCATTGGCTTGGTATCTGGAAAAGGCAGGGGGGTTGCTGACAAGCAGCCAAGAAATAACTCTTAATACCACTGCTGAAATGGGATGTAATTTATAGGGAAAGGTCCATTCAAGGGCTTTAGGAGGGTTTTTTATGTGTCTCCTTCAGAACGATGAGAAATGCTCTGCTAGAATTTTTTCTGGTCTGTGAAACTCCTTTCTCTAGAAGCACAGCTAGTTCTGTGCTGTTTGCTTCTCAAGTTGAACGGGTCTTTCTTGTTGACGATGACATGGATATTGGTTTTTTTTCAAAAGGCAAAGGTTATCTAAGTAGAACTTTTAAAACATAGCAACTGGAGGAGGTCCTTAGCCCCCATTGGTGGATGTGACCCGTGTTTGGTTTATCCTGACGCCATGCTTGTGTTGTGGGAAAGTATGACGGGGAAAGAAGGCCTGGGATTAACTGAGTCACTTCCCCAAGGACAGATGGTCTGTGACTGAATCCAGAACTGAACTTGGGTCTCTTGGGTCCTGCTTAACAAAACAACATGCTTCTGGGGTGGTTTTATCATTTGTTTTGTCTTGGTGCTCCTTGCTGTGATTAGGCTGGCTTCAGGAATTCTGGGCCGTGTCACAGGTTGACATATCTCCATTAAACCTAATAATTAGCATGGAGTCTGGTTACTGTGCTCTGAGGGAGTAGTATATTAGTAGGCACCATTAGCATCTTGTATATATAATAGTCTTTCAAGCTTCAGTCTTCAGCTAACTACGAGGCATAGCAGAGAGATGCTTATGATGTTTTCCTGTTGCATATTTGTAGCTCAGCTTGACATTTTCATGAATTTGGAGTAGCCCTTTCCTTCTTGTGCAGTTCTAATGATTTCACACAGTACTTAACAAAGTATTCCAATCTAGACTTCCCCAAGAGATAGTAGTGAAGGAGTGTGATGCTTTACATTCTTTCACGCGTGGAATCTGTTGTAAGGCAGTTTCATAGTGAGTAATGGATTCTGCTTTGGACTGAATCCTATGGACCTTTTTTTCTGCAAGTGGTACTTGTTTGCACACCGCTGATAAATGAACTCAGGAGCAGTGAGGTGTATGCAGCAGTAATCTGCCATGATCACAGATACCAGAAGGGCTCCGTTTTGCATGGATGAAGCTTGTCAGGGTTACTCTCTGCAAGCTGATCAAGAGGAGGGAAATACGTGCCAAGCAGAAGGATTTTGTCTTACTGCTTAAAGCTGTTGCTGACAAAACATCTCTGCTCTTTCTCAAACAGATCAGTGCATCGTGGATGGTATCACCTATGATGTGAACCAGACGTTCCACAAGCGTCACGATGAGGGGCACATGCTGAACTGCACGTGCTTTGGCCAAGGCCGCGGGAGATGGAAGTGCGATCCCGTTGGTAAGTCACAGCTGTCCCCACTTGCACAGCCCGTGTTTGACAAGAACTGACTGCAGTGTGGTGAAACTGGTGTGTGAACGTGGACTCGGCCTTTGCCAGTTTCCTGCCTTCTGTTGCATAACTGTGAAAGTAGGAGTAATGCTGTGTTTGTTGGAGGCATGCGAGATGGCATTCGTGGTTTTCGGGAAGTAAGCTTGTGTTATCAGACATGCCCTACAAGAATTCCATCATGCAGCATGTCTTTTAAAATATACCACTCTTCAAGCTGAGGTAACAGGGCACCTGAACCCCAGACTGGGCTGAATTGGCTGGAGTCTGGTACCTTGTGCTGTTAACAGGCAGGGTGCTCAGATTGAGTACTGATAAATCAATGTGCAGGGAGCTGGTGATGCTAGGTGTGGTTTTTCTCTATCTTGAAGTCTTTAGGTCTCCTTATTGAACTGAAAGAAGAACATGACCGGCGTATATTCACTTACCTCAGACTAAATTGATTTTTTTTTTTTTTTGGATGCCCTTTGTTCTGGCAAAGAAAGCAAGCTCAGGATGAGAACATGTGCTAATAGCACTCTGGAGGTTAGCTAAAACCATCATGGCTCTGTGCAGGAATGAAGAGATTTCATCTTTTCTGCCTCTCCTCTTCTCTAGTGAATCAGAGTTGGAAGATAAGACATGACTGTTTGACTTGCAATTACTGGATCTAGGGAACCTGGGGCTATTGCCAGGAAAATCTGTTAGCAAGTAGCAGTGGTTAAATTCTGCTTTATTTACAGTAATATCTATACAATTTTACTGGAAGAATTTGGATTGTCAAGTCCCTGAAAATCAGTACTTTGAAAGAAGGGGAGATGATTTCAGTTCTCTGTAAAGGTGAAATTGGTTTAATTTTGATGGTTTTCTCTAAACAAGACTCCTGTTAACTAAAGAAGAATAACATTAGTTCTCACTGAAAACTTGCATAGAGCCAGAGACACGGGCAGAGGTCAGACTAGAAAGTGTACTGAAGCATTGCTACAACATGGTATTCCCACTAGCTTAAGTAGATTTCAGATTTGTTTTGTCCTTCTTCAGTTTACAAGATGATAAGTCTAGAATGACTTGTGAATATTAATGGATCATTTCAGACGTACATATGACTGAATGGTGCTTAAGCTAGTGGAGATTTTGCCACTGATTTCCTGGAGAGCAGCACTGTTTAGCTTTGGATTAAAGATGAACTCAGTTGACTGAAGCCGCCTGGTATTTGTCTTCAAGCATGCAGATACGTATCAGGAACCTTGATTCCAGATTCAGTTTGTTGCCATTTACTCTTCATGCAGCAATGTTTGTAAATAAACGTGGTTGCATTTTCTGTCAGAAGATTTCTTCTGACCTACTCTTCTGTTTGATGTAGGTTTTTCACAATGGTTTTGATATCACGCAGTGGTTACCTGTCTATTTTCTGCCTTTAGATCAGTGCCAGGATTCTGAAACCCGTACCTTCTACCAAATTGGAGATTCCTGGGAGAAGTACGTCCATGGTGTCAGATACCAGTGCTATTGCTATGGTCGTGGTATTGGAGAGTGGCACTGCCAGCCTCTGCAAGCCTATGCTGGTAAGAAACCCAACAGATGGCTCTTCTGCTAAGACATAAGGAGAGCAATCTCTCTATCCCTGACCTGTTCAGGTTCCTGCACATTATTGTACATAGTTGTCAAGTCCTATTAAGTGGAAGTGATATTCACTGTGTATCAAAGAAACCAAAATTTTATTTCTGTAGTTTTCCAGGTCTGCTTATGGTTTATAATGTGCAGGTACTTCCAACCTTAGGGAGGTATTCTTTAACTGCTCAAGAGATCCTTTTGGTTTCCTTTTTAAACAGAACGTTTTCCCCCCACCTTCTTGGCAGACACAAATAGGTGTTATGATTATAAAGAGAGTGCCAGATTGTTAACAGCTTTTCCTGAGGCCAGGCTTAGCTGAAAGCATGACTATCACACAACAGCTTTGCTTTTCATCACCTCTTAGTGCTTAGCAGTGTCACATCTGTAACCTTCAGATTCTGCTGCTTAAAACTTGCATCTACAGCCTTTCCTTTTACACTCACTACAGTAGCAAAATCCACCAAACAATGGAGCATTTTCCCTGATCAGTGCCCTGAAGAAATCAAATACTTGAACTTTGTTTGCCTGCTCAGTTCCAGGAGGTCTTCATATAGATGGGCAATGACTCTGTCAGTTGGGCTGTTCTTTTCCAGTTCTCTGAAACAAGGGGAGCCTCTTCGCCTGCCTGTTTCAAGTTGCACCTGTCTTTGCCTCCATCTGAAAAAGATGGCATATTAATGTTGCATTGCTCCTACTCTGTTGGGAGGAAGCTGTGCTCATGTCATGGGTTCCCTAACACATTTCTAAGCTTATTTGTGGAGGAACTGCTTAAGAATTGCATGTACCAGCTTCAGTGCGAGCTGATTCCCTGTTCTTATGCCAGGATAGATTTAGAAGTATCTGTCCACACAGTAACTGCAATGTATTTATCCCATAAGTGCCCTATAATAGCAGAAAGGGAATTTGAACCTCAAGAGAAGGGACTACCCCTTTTCCTATTGCCTTGTTTCTGGCTTACTGGCTGTATGGCAGTAAGACACCTGGCAGGCAGACCTAGGAGCTGCTTTTCTTTGGGGCAGTGAACTAACAATGGCGCGAATAGGAAACAGGCTGCTTCTACTCTTATTTCCCCTCCTCCCCCCCCCTCAGTTTCTTATTCAGGATTGCTGAGCTTCATTGACTCTTGTCAGACTGCTTAAACAAACATCCCCTTGAGCTATGTGAAATATGCATGCCTCCAGACTGGAGACCGGGGATTTAGGCTTTCTATAGACACAAGAGTGACTGCAAATGTGTAAATAAACCAAATCTAATGTTTCTGAATGTAGCTTTGGGGTTAGGGGAGCTTTGAAATTCTGTGTGGGCACAGGTTTATTTGCCTGGAAGTCCTGTTAAATATGTAGCAGGTATATATGTCACACAGTTGTCCAAATAAATTATAAATAGAAATGCTGGGAGTGAGGGAAGGCTGTAGGTATTTAATGGCCGAAACAACACACTTTGTTGCAGATTCCATGCTGCTCTGTGATGGGATTTTCTGAGAACTAACACAAGTGCAGTGTTGCTGAGTGTTCAGTGAAACCTCCCCAGCAGGGCAGGGAGGTACTGAAAAGAGAACCAACAAATCCTAAAACCTTTTCTTCTCAGTTAGAGAGCCTTGTGAAGAGGTTTTGATGGAGCCCGATCTAACTAAATGTGTTAATGAGAAGTTGGCAGCCTTAAGTGTTAGAGCCCTGCTGAACTTGTATGTTCATGAGCGTATGGACCTGATCCTGTTTGTATGTTGAGTCGTTCCAATTCACTACTTCATGACACAGGAAATGAACCCAAACAGGACATGCTGACTTCTCCACAGAATGTATTCTAATTCATCCATTTTCTAGCTGAAACCATTAAAGAGAGAAATACAGTCTGACTGGTTTTCCACGTATTAAGTAGTATGCAGCCCATGCCTTTTTAATGACTCAACAACAAATGTGGAAGAAAACCATCTCCATTATGTTAAGAATGGCAAATTTGTGTTTCAGGAGCAACTGGACCTGTTCAGGTGATCATTACAGAGAGTACGAATCAGCCAAACTCCCACCCCATCCAGTGGAACGCTCCCAAAACGTCTCACATCAGCAAGTACATTCTGCGCTGGAGACCGGTGAGTGCTCCATTCAGCTGGACCTGTAGATACATTCAGAGCTCCAGGAATCCACAGCTCCAGGCTTTTACTTGCAGAGTGCTCTTACTGTAGAGTGCTAATTCACTGTCCTTGTCCTGCTGAGGTCAACTGTTAACAACCTGTGCTGTATAAACACTTGATGTTTTCCTGCCCAAACATTACTACTGGTCACCGTGCTTGTGTAGTATTATATTAACAAGAGCACTTGTTAAGACAACTTTATGTCCTTCCTCACTTTAAACAATGTAAACCCTTGCAAAAGCTTTCTCAGTGTGTTAGTGCAGAGATGAGAACTACAATATGTTACATGCAGTTAATGAGCAGGTAATGAGTAGGATACAAAGATAATAACAGCTAGGAGAGAATTAAGTAATTAGTCATCTCCCATCTTCTGCAGTGTCTAAGCAAAGCTGGTTAACCACTGCTTGTTGGCTCGTTCATCCCTCAGGAATAATTCGTTCTGATGAATGATACAGTTAATATTACAGTTCCCCAGAGTATAGCTTCACAAAAGACCACTTAATGATTAAGTACACTAGTACCTCAGTGCTGCCTGTGATTAAGAGAACAATAAAGGCCTTGATCCAAAGCCATTAAAAGCACTCGAGTATTTTACTAACTTCAGTGTATCTTGGATCAAGGCCTGAAAGAAATGGACTTTAATGCACTGGAATACAAACCTCAGAGGATGAAGCACTATTGTAGGGCTTCCCATAAAGATCAAGCATAGGGAAGAAGGGACAAACTTTTTGGTATATTCTTTTAAGACGATGGCTTGGAGTTCTCTTGGGAACAAATTTCAGATAAGGATTTCTCAGCCATTCCCTCATGCCTTCCTGTCTTTTTGATAGAAAAATAATTTTAGTTTATACGTTACAAAGTTCATTTTAAAGGAAATAAAGTTCAAAGCTAGATTGCTTTTTGATTTACCGCAGTAGAATTTATAATCACCCAAGAAGTTATTGTCTCTGCTTTCTGGCACACCTTTCTGCTTTCTCTCTGTTCATGAGGCATTCAAGTCATACAGACCTTGAGTCACTAGATAGGCCTGCTTTGCAGGCCATGGAGTCTTTCACTGTATATCAACGGGTATCCTTGTTCTTGCAGAAAAACTCTGGAAGGCACTGGAAGGAAGCTACTATCCCTGGTCACCTGAACTCCTACACCATCTCTGGCCTGAAGCCTGGTGTGGTGTATGAAGGACAGCTTATCAGTGTTCAGCAGCACGGACCCAAAGAAGTCACACGCTTTGATTTTACCACAACTAGCACTACAGCAGTGACAAGTGAGTTGAACAGTGGGACTGGACTGGCATCCAGAGAAACCTGCCATCCTTCTGCGAGAACTCTAGGCTACTTCCTGAATCCCAGTTAACACAGTGACAACGGTTAACCAAACCTCTTTCTTCTCTTTTCAGGCAACACTGTTTCAGGAGAGACAACTCTTCTTCCTCCCATGGTTGCTACTTCAGAGTCAGTCACCGAAATCACAGCCAGCAGCTTTGTTGTCTCTTGGGTTTCTGCTTCTGACACAGTTTCTGGATTCCGTGTTGAGTATGAACTCAGCGAGGAGGGTGATGAGCCACAATATCTTGGTGAGACAGTATTTGAGTCTATTAGATCCGAGCGTCACTCACAGCATCACTGTTTTCTGTAACAGTCAATATAGCTGGTGTAAATAGTGAGGATCTTGCTGTCCTTCAGTTAAGGTGTGACAGTGGAGGGCTAGCATGGGTTACAAACTCACCTACTTGACTGTTCTTTGTCCACCGATGGCCATAAGGTCAAGTCCAAAGAAAAGTGGAAGAAGGCATGTATATAGCTACACTCCCTCAGAATACTCTTGTGGGACTCACTGAGCCAGAGGTGGTACATTTGTAAAAGCTATGTGTAGATGTATTCTTTTCAGCATTTTTTATTTATCAATTTGTTTTAAACTTACTAGCTTCCACAGTGTAGTGAAGGCAGATGAGGAGAGACCCAAATCTTTGAGCTTACCACCTGGCTAACTTCCTTGTTGTTTTTTTTGTCCGTGCATCAAAACTGAAAACAATCTTTCCCAAATCCCCTCTTGGTTACTCATGATCTCAGGGATGTCTGTCCCAGACCACTCTGTTGTTTAGTTTGGATCAGATCTTACTAGGCTTTGATAATGTGATAACTTAGCTAAGCCAGGAAGCTTGTTAAAAGCACTGGACTTAGACCCGGGAAGTGGATTCACTTTTACTACATCTGATAGGAAGCCTCTCTCACCATACGTAACTTCATCTTAACCTCTTTTTCCTAATTTCCTGTCTTAACAATCATAATAGTAGCATCTCACAAGGATTTGATGTTACTGTAGCTACTAGGACATGTGCATGTGGTGGAAGAACAGCATGAGAAAAAGAAGAGTACTCCTCTGACCTTAGTAATTCTCCCTTGCCTGCTGCCTTCTGAACTCAAAGATTTGGACTCGTGAGCTTACACTAGGGCTGCCAATGCCATCACCACCCTTCTTGTCTGTACACTCCAGCTGCCCAGACAGCTGAGCTATGTTATGAAGTGGTTCCTGAGCATATCTGTCTACAGATAGAGGCCTTCAGGCAAATGGAAGCACTTCCCAGTTTCCCATCAGATGTTTTCCACGTAACTTCCCTGCTGTGAACTGAGGCTACAGCGCAGAGCAATTTTTTTACTTCAGGAAGATGATTCAGCCCAGATTAGAACGGAATTCTCTGTCATTTGATAAGAAAGCAACAAGGCAACATTTCTAAGGCAGTGTTTATTTCCTACCTCTTTTAGATCTTCCAAGCACAGCCACTTCTGTCAACATCCCTGACTTGCTTCCTGGTCGCAAGTATATCGTTAATGTCTATCAGATCTCTGAAGAAGGCGAGCAGAATCTGATCCTGTCTACTTCACAGACAACAGGTATGTGTGGGTGGGTGTAACTGCACTTCAGAAGCTGTTTTTGTTTGCTCTGGTCATTTGGTACGTTGCATCCTTACTCTTGTTGCCCTCCTGTCTTTTAAACAGCTCCTGATGCACCTCCTGAGCACAACGTGGAAAGCGTCGATGACACATCAATTGTCATTAGCTGGAGCAGACCACAGGCTCCAATCACAGGTATGTCTAATTGGAGCCTGCCTATTTCACAGTGCTGATAGAATCTGAAACCTAAGTAGAAAGGAAAATGAACTCCAAAACAACAGGTTAGTGCCTTCTGCCCAGGCTCAGAGGCCAGCTGGAAGGCATGCAGAAAATTTAGCTTTTGTATTCAAGCAATTAAAGGATGTAAAATCATTCCTCTTGCATCTGTGCTGGGGGAAAGAAAAATCGAGCCTTGTTACTTTCTGTAACTGTCATACAGACCATGCCATAACAAACATGAACAATATGGACCGTAAGTCCATACATCAAGAGTTACAAATTTTGATACAGGTCAGATGATGTGATGTGGGTCATGATCCCATGATCTGTAGGTGGGACTCAGCAAAAGCAAGCCATGGGTGCTACAGAAGTTCAGCACCCATGGCTTTGTGAAATCTCTGTAAAGACATTTGTTTTGTTCTCTTTTCTGTCATTTCTTGTGCTGGCTTACTGATTACACCTGACAACTATATGCATACTTTTTATTTTTTTAGGCTACAGAATTGTCTACACACCCTCTGTGGAAGGCAGCAGCACAGAGCTCAACTTGCCTGACACTGCTACCTCTGTAACACTCAGTGATCTGATGCCAGGTGTTCAGTACAACATCAGCATCTATGCAGTGGAGGAACATCAGGAGAGTACTCCTGTCTTCATCCAGCAGGAAACCACAGGCGTCCCACGCACAGGTAGTGGCCAGAAGACCAGTCAGTACCCTAACCCAAATGGCAGTGCAAGCTCTCATTACTCTAACCGAATGAGTGTTGCTGCTCAGTCCTTATGTGGACTTTTAATTTTGCTTTTGTTGTTGTGTTGGTTTTTTTAATTGCGAATGTGGTAAAGTCATACTTATGAATTGGCACAGTCAAACCACTGCTCTGCATTAGGAGTGTTAGATTTCTTCAAGGTGAAGCTGTGGGCAGGTCAAAAGGTTGGTCTTGCATTGTGTCTATAGGAAAAACTGATCTCTCCTTTCTAAGTTGTCTGTGGGGATTCTGCTGAGAGATCTTATGACTCTGGTAAATCATTTTGCCTCAGTACTTGGCCTGCAGATGTTTAAGGTTACGTACTCAGACACAACAACACAAATCTAAATAGTTCACCTGACTTCTCCATCTCCTTTCCAGTCCTAACAGTTATTTTCCATCACAGCCTGTGGAGATTGCTCAGCATTGGTTGATGTGCCAAAATAACACCGTACAATCTAAAGTTGAGGGAGCCACATTAAAAAATAAAACAGTGGTTTCAGAGTTCTTAACTATCAATTGGGTTGAATAGCCAAACCAAAAGAAAAGGCAGTGAAAAAATTGGGATCTGATGTGGTAACAGTGGAATGTGATGGTCCTGCAAGTTGCAAGCATATGTGTTGGCAGATGGGAACTTACCAGGAAGGAACTCAGCTCATTGGCTGTGGTTTGGCATCTGTGTCTTCTCAAAATGTGAGTTGGTTAACCTTAGGGTATTATCACTCCTAATCTAAAGAAACTTAATTTGAATGTAGGAATTCAGGGGTGCAGTACTGTTGGCCAATGCAGAGGGAACTGAATTTTGTCTTCGACTACAGTAAAGCCAGATCAGCCCCTGTACTAGTTTAATTATAAAAGATAGGTTTATAAGTTAATTGTAGACATTCAGAACATGCTGCAGATTTTCAGAACTGTCTCCTAATTTTAAGAGGAGGATCTTGTGTCCAGCCTCTGGAGTTGGTCTGTTGTTGTTGCTCTTGTTAGTTTATTGTTTCTCAAGCTTCTGCTTCTGCATATATTTGACATGCTAGCACATTACATTTAGTTTTCAGTTCTTTTGATGACAGCAAGATTCTTTCTGCGACTGAGGACATTAAGTAGTTAAAGCTATGAGGTGACATTCTGAATTGTAATCTGCTTGAATGTTGACAGGGAACGTGTGTGCCTATGTTCAAAGGAAGGTTACCATGACATCTTTTTGTTTGGTAAATACTCTTGGGCTATCCATTGTTCAGTCAGAATGCACTTCTTTTCCCGTGTGAGCCCCATTTGCTAAGGATCGCCTCTAACGCCCTTCTGCCTCTTTCTTTTCAGATGAAGTTCCTTCTCCCAAAGATCTGCAGTTTGTGGAGGTTACCGACGTCAAGGTCACCATCATGTGGACCCCACCCCAGAGCCAAGTGTCTGGCTATAGGGTGGAAGCAATCCCTGTCAATCGCCCTGGCCAGCACGGCCAGAGATTGCCCATTACTAGAAGCTCTTTTGCTGAAGTCGTTGACCTGCTCCCAGGAACGACCTATCTCTTCAAGATCTTTGCTGTGAGCCAGGGCAGGGAGAGCAAACCTTTGACTGGAGAGCAAACCACCAGTAAGTTCCTTTCTTCGGTGCTTTTCTCAACCTTTTGAGATGCTTATACCTCTGTCGCTTAGAGAAATAATATAAACAGAGCATTTAAATTGCAACAGTTGTAGCCCAGGAGGTATACCGTAACTAGGATGACAGGGCAGGGAATTCATTCAGTCAAACAGTGATCTCTTCAGCAGATTTATCCTCCTCCAGGGCTTTCCAATGGGAGTTTAACTCTCGTGGCACTTGAAAACAATTTCGAATGGCTGGAATTCAACTTTTTTATTACTGGCTGAGAATTGATGGGCCCTGCAGTTCTTTTACTGTGCAGATCACAGCCTGTGATTTTTTTTTTTTTTTTTTTTTTGGAGAATACCTTAGGGCAGATTTCAGCATGACACAGGAGCCTTGCTGAGACTGCTCTGAAAAATCCCTCTCTCCTTTCTGACAGCTGCGTGCCTATTCTGCCTATTAAGCTCCACTGTCTTCGGAAGGAATTCTTCATACACATGTGAGGGCAGGTCATGTAATTGAAAGGACTGCATCTTAGCTTTGCCAGGTCAGGTCTGGCTTTCCATAGCCTGTCTCAGCACCCCAGAGATTCTGCTGTCATCCCAGTGGAACCTAGTGAACTGGCTTATAAGGATCTCAGCAGGCAGCTCAGATAGAATCTGGGACCTGGTTTATTTGAAAAGATCCTGTTTACTGGGCAGTATAAGGGGTAACCTGATGATTGTGCTGTTCTGCAGGTGGGTCACATTATTCCAAGGGCCAGAATTCAGCTATGCACATTGGCTGCTGTTCTGACACTTTTTGGTAATGAGAGCAGCTTTTGAGAATCCAGCCCGACTCCTCTGAAGAAGTAAGGAAAGGAAATGAAGTTATCTGAACATAGTCATACTTTAGGGGAAATATTATTTACTTACATTCATGAAGTTAGGAACCACGAATAGTGCCTCTCCCTTTTACCATCTCCCTTGGCTATGCAGGGAGAATAGAATCCTTATGTTTGTCCTTTGATGTAGGTATGTGACTGTAGTGTCACACAGATGGTGGGAACAGCTTCTCTCCTCTTTAAAACAAGTCTTTCAAAAGCAAGGATACAACTTAGGAGTCCGAGCTCTCTTGTAAGCACATGGAATCATAGAATCACCAGGACTGGTAAAGACCTCCGAGATCATCCAGTCCAACAGTCCATCTGCCGCCAATATTTCTCACTAACCCTCATTACAACATCTAAACACTGTAGAACAAGAAGAGCTCAGTTCCCATTTAGATCTGTGAACTTTTTGTCGTTGCTCTCAGGAGCCTTGGTTAGGTGTAGAGCCTCTGTTAGAGGTGTACATCAGAGCATAGACATGAGATTCAGACAGCACAGGGCTAGTAACACGTCTGGAATCCTTTTCCATAGGCCACGATCATCCACTTAACTGTTTTGCCTAAACCACATTTCAGAAAGTATTCATGTAAATTGCATCCTGTAATCACGAGTCCTGGGAAACATTGGGAGTTCCCAAGGAAAACCCTGCAGCAAAAGTCTCTTCCCACAGTGTAAACGTGATTCTTTTCTTGGCCTTCTGGCAAAGAGCAGCCTGCAAACAAACTCAAGTGTGTGTGTGGCTTTTTACTTCAATATGGGGAGAGGAAATGATAGAAGCCTAACAGAGCTGGCAAATTAAAGTGTGCAGGAAGAAACTGAGTGTAGATGACAAATGGATAAAGATACAATCCCTGTCAGATGGAACAGAACACAGGTCTAGATACTAAGATAAGGCTGAATCTTCACCTGTTGGTTGGAGGTGGGTCTAGAGAGGGTCACACTCATTCTTTCTCCATTTGAAATATTTTCCCCATCTTTGGAAGAAGGGAGTCCTGGCTTCCTTTTCTCTCCCTTTTCAAGAAAAAGAGAAAAAAAAGAGAAAATAAGCAGGTAGAGAAACAAAAAGGCAAAAACTGCTTTTCACTGAATCAACAGGAAGGTGGGGAAAACATCAATTTTATCACAAAAATGTTGTCTACTTGAGGACCAGTGGGGGTAAGAAGCTTCTGCCATCAAAAAAAGAGCACTGATGGAGCCTCTCTTTATTGGCCTCAGTTTCAACCTGGGACTAGGAAAAGTGTGGAAGCTTGCTGCCTAGCTCCCCATAACTCTTTGCCACATTGCCTGCTGTGTGCCAATGAATTGCTTAAGTATGATTCCTCCCCTGGGTCTCATTCTGTCCCAAGAGCTGCTCAGCCCGAGGTAGGGACATCTTTGCCACTCACTGGGGACTCTCTTGCAGTGCTTAAGAAGCTATGGCACTTCAAGCTTGTTTATGTAGTTCTCTGGGTTAGCAGTCTCAGCAGCTTCCCAGAGGTAGCGATAAAATAGTGGAGGAAGCCTGATAAGAGCTATTGCACAAGCCCCATGGGAGTGATGAGCATGCTTAAAATTGTTGTGTGGTCAGTTCCACAGCATGATTAGTTTTAAGGAGAGCTAGGAACTGGTTTTCTCCAGAAAGTTGCTGACTTGATTATTTTATCATCAAAATGACAAGGCAGGGGTGCTGCTTAGTTTTGGGAAGGGCTTTTGAGCAGGGCAGGGAGTAGGACTGGGCAAAGATTTGAAAACATAAATCTTTTTGAACCAAAAAAAAAAAACCAAAAAGAGTTGAAGTTAGGTTTCTGTGCTAATGCTGGTGTTTCTAAATTGAACTGATTTGTTTAAAAAATGCTCAGCATTCGTGAGAAACTATGGAAATTCCTGAGAGCTGCTGGGTTCATCTGTCTCGCCTCAGCTATGAGCCTGATTTCCCCCGTGGGATGGCATGAATGGCAGCAGCCCAAATCAGGGCAGCCAGGAGCAGAATAGGTGCAGATTACTGGCTGGTATCGAGGCATGGATATAGTTGTCAGTTCTGCTTCCAGCTCCCTCCTTCTCTCTTCCTTGCTGCTAATGCACTCCCCAAGCGAGAATTATAGGCTCAACAGCTTCACTTTACACCCATGCCTCAACGCAAGGTGATGAGTGTGCTTTGGGGTGAAGTAGGGGAAAGCTGGAAAACCGATGCATGTTGTGCTTTTTCCTCCCCAGAGCTCGATGCCCCCACCAACCTGAGGTTCATCAACACCACAGAGCATTCCGTGCTGGTGTTGTGGACGCGGCCCCGTGCCATCATCTCAGGATACAGACTGACTGCAGGTCCCACGAGGGGAGGTCAGCCACGGACATACAACGTGGGCCCTTCTGCCACTAAGTACCTCCTCAGGAACCTGCAGCCTGGCACTGAGTACACGGTGTACCTCGTGGCAGTTAAAGAAGACTTGCAGAGTGCCAGAGAGACTGGAGTCTTCACGACATGTAAGTATAACGGGCACGTATTCCTCTTCACTAATGCCCTGGCCCTTCTTCAGATCTGAAGCCTTGTGCTGGAAGTGGCTGTTTCGTGAATTGGTTTACAGAGGAACCCTTTTGAAGTAGCATTCCAGCAGAACTGCTTGGGAAGTATTCCCTGTTCTTCTCACTGAACTATTTGGCAGTAAGAGAGTTATTGGCATCAAAAAGCTTCCAGTAAAACATATTCCAGCACAAGCGAAAACTTACTATTGGTACCTCAGTTAACTGAATGACAAAGGAGTGTAATTTTAGGTGCTCCTTCCAGTTGTTTGGGTTTGGCATGGCTAATCAAGGAAAGCAAAATGCTCCCTTAGAATGGGTAAGGAATAATTAATATGTGATTTGTGTAAAGCTGAAGGCAATCATTTCTCAAGACAACAGTGCTGTCTAAGGCAGCTCAAGAGCAGTTACATAACTGACATAACATAAAGAGTTCATGCTGTTGATACATAGTTATTTCATTGCAGTCTCTTATGCTTGTGCTGCTTGCATGGAAAAAAAACTCAGCAAATGTTGGATGTTGAGGCAGTTGTATAGGATCTCACATGTGCTTCTAGAATGAACAAGTAGATTTATTTTTAAATAATGAAAAAGTAGTCGTACAGACTAACAAAATTCAGTCATCCGAGCCCAGAACCACATCCTCTTTTCAAAAGGGAATGTGGTTTCTTTTATAACAACGTGAAGTTAAGACAAGGGTTTACACTTATCACCACAGCAACACTGTTGACCTTGGCAGTGTGTTTTTTTGCTGACAGACAGTTTTATCTATAAATATTTCTCAATTACATTGTCTGTCTTAGATGAACGCTCCCTTTGCGTCCTAGCTGATGTGAATGAAACCATTCCAGTTTCAGACCATGGGTGAATAAACCAAGTCTCTTTGTTATTAATGAGGTCAGTTCAGATTAAACTCATTGGAGTTATTTAGACTGACTCTGAGGTGGGCGAAACTTTGGCTTCTGTGTGAAGCTCCTGACAGATATCGATGAGACCACAGAATCCTCTAATTGGCTTTGTGCTTCCTATTACTTGAAAAGGACTGAAGATGTTGGTGAGGGATGAGAAGGTCCTTGCTGGGACAGCTGGAGGACAGACAACAGTGTAGTGTGGTGCTGATTGAACGACGTATGGTGGCTAAAGGGAAGAAACCTGCTTTCTGAAGAACACTTCAGATATCATGCCAACCAGTATTCACTAAACTGGGGTTGGATGGACAGAAGGAGGACTTACAGAGGTCATCTCCCAGATCCCTCCCAAACCACTGGCTTTTCCAAATAATGCAGTTCAGCATCTTATTAGATAGATATAGCTATTTGGACTGCCATAGGTCAGGTTTTCTAACTATTCATCACTGCAGCAGCTAGATTTCATCTCTTAATTCTCTTCACAGATCAGCCTGTTGGTTCCGTTCCTCCTTTTAACACAGAAGTGACTGAGACTTCAATTGTCATCACCTGGACACCTGCCCCAAGAATTGGTTTCAAGGTAGGAGAAACCAAAGTGCCATGTTCCTTTTCCTCTTTCTTCATTATGACTGGGAGGACTGATTACGGCTAGGGGTACAAAGCAACTCAGCTTGAGCTCTGGGTATCTAAAACAAGTGACAGGATTAGTGGTTGGGATGGAGGATACAGACCCATGCTGGGTGCCAAGACAAAATGATGATCACTCCATGGGATAGGAGTGCTTAAGACTGAAAAGAAAGCTTTGCTTCTTCTCTGCAGCTTGGTGTGCGCCCAAGCCAAGGTGGAGAGGCTCCCCGTGAGGTCATCTCTGATTCTGGCAGCATTGTGATATCTGGCCTGACCCCTGGTGTGGAGTATACCTACAGCCTCACAGTCCTGATGGACGGCCAGGAGAGAGAGACCCCAATCATCAGGAGAGTGACCACACGTAAGACACGCTTGCTTTTCTGCAGCTATTTCTTCTTCCACTTGCTTCTTCTGCACTCCTCAGATGAATATCTGTCTTCAGGAAGTCTCTTGTGGGTTTTTTTGATGCACAGGAGACTGTAGAGCTAGCTTATAGGGTCACAACTTCAGAAGTCTTAGCTAGTTGTGAAGAATGAGAATAGAATCTGGGAAGAAGGGATGCTGAGGGAGCTAGCATGATTCTCAAAGCCAGAAATAACTCATTGATCTGAATGCTTACAGCACTGTCTCCACCAACCAACCTGCGCCTGGAGCCCAATCCTGATACTGGAATCCTGATAGTCTCCTGGGATAGAAGCACAACTCCAGGTAACTGTATGACCTCATGCTGATCTTGAAACCTCTGTTGTACCAGGATGGTAACACTTATCCTATGGTGCCTTGCAGTTCACTGAGGAGATGTTCATGGGAGGCTTGGTACCAAGACATTTTGGGGGGAAAAAAATCTGGTTATATTCAAAGATATAATTCACAGTTAAGTATAGGTTGCGATAGGACCTATATTCATGACTTGTGTTCTATATAAAATGGTATTTGGGAGTATAAAACATTTAAATACTTCAGCTGTTTAAGGGATTTGAAGGATTTGGTCGAACACCTCGACTGGTGTGAAAACAGGAAAGCAAACTAGACCTAAAAAAATACTTCTGACAGTGGAGAATGAGCTCATGTCACTGAGAATATGCATGGGATTTCTGAAAGTGTTCAAGATGAATTCTTTTCCCACAGAAGCTGATGGGAACTGTGCAGTTGTTTTCCACAAAATAAGGGTTGAAAGGCTTTTGAAAACTCTCAGATGCATCTCTTCTTGATGTGTCGTGAGATTTTCAGCTCGGGAAGGTCTCAGAGGGACCTGAAATAATGCTGGATATCTGTATTTCAGGCATCAGCGGCTACCGAGTGACCACTGCTCCTACAGATGGGCAGCAGGGCTCTACCTTGGAGGAAGTAGTAGGTGCAGATCAGACCTCCTGCACCTTTGAGAACCTAAACCCTGGTGTGGAGTACAATGTCAGCGTTTACGCAGTCAAAGATGACCAGGAGAGCATCCCCATCTCCAAAACCGTCACGCAAGGTAATGAAGGCATTGTTAGCCACTCGGAGTTGAGCCACAGAGCTCTGCACTGTAGGTCTCCCAGCTAATATCATGGCATAGGGCAGTAGGAGAAGTTTAATGCCCATCTCCCTAGGTGGTCTCGTTTCGTTTTTGTTTGTGAGGGCTCTGTTTGTGTGTTTTTGTTTCTGTTCAGCCCTGCAGTGATGCCAGCTGCTGTGTTTGCTTGCTCTTACAACGCTGCTTTAAGATGTCTGTTCTTCACTGAAGTACTGTTTGCAATCTTGAAGTGAACTAATACTGCAATACTGCATAATGAAAGCAGTGATGGCTTTAGCCCTTTGCCATCTTCTGGTGCAAGAAAGAGCTAAGAATGTATGTCTCTGGCTTTCAGCACTCTTTAAAGGTGATATGGTACATGTATTCTGTGCAGATTAAAGATGATTTTACAGAAAATTGGCTTTTTTTGGCACCTATCCTGTAAAATAAGTTGTTTTTTTTTCTCCCAGCAGAATGTTAAAATAGAATGTAACCACTGTTATGGCATAGGCCAATATAGTCCCTTCAGATGGGTTGATGCCTTTATGATCCCAATGACAAAAGTCAGACTTAACATTTAAACGAGGCAAAAAATCTGTCGATCAGTAATATTTCAGAGGAGCTTGTTTTGTTTATGTTTTAATAGACTTTATTAACTTGTTTTTACTTGGGAAAAAAAAAAAGGGTATGTTCTATGTTTCAATTCATTCAAAGGATGGTTCTTTGTCTCTTCATTGTTCGAAGTAAACTCGATGCAAGTTAAGTGCCCAGCCTGTTCCAGGCCTTTTTGGAAATAGTATGTCTGCAATGCACTGTCCTGGTGGATCTGGGTCCAGGTTTCAGCTTCTGTCTGCTCAGAGAGGCAGCTGAAGACTGTGTGGAAGTACAATATAAAGAGCAAAAAAATACCCTATCCCCAAAATTCTGCTTCTCCAGCCAAACCCCAAGAGAAACTTTTCATATCACCACAATTGCTTCTACATTTCTGTCGATGTTAATTGTGATGAACACTGCTTTTTTCTCCCTTGTCTTTCTTTTGCCTCCGTGTGTCTTCGCCCTTCCTGTTTGCTCTTTAACTCATTAGAGGTGCCCCAACTCACTGACCTAAGCTTTGTTGACATAACTGACTCGAGCATCGGCCTGAGGTGGACCCCGTTAAATGCCTCCACCATTATTGGGTACCGCATCACAGTAGTTGCGGCAGGAGAAAGTGTCCCTATTTTTGAAGACTTTGTGGACTCCTCAGTAGGATACTACACAGTGACAGGCCTGGAGCCGGGCATTGATTACGACATCAGTGTAATCACACTCATTAATGGCGGAGAGAGCGCCCCTACCACTCTGACACAGCAAACGGGTGAATGTTGATCATTTCTGTGTTTCGTGGCACGGACGGTGTGTCATGCTGTCACTAGCTGTGGGGACCGTGGGGCTTTGTCCAAAGAGGAGTCGAGCCGCACGCTGAGGGAAAGGCAAAAGGCAAGCAGACCCAGCTCACTCCTTTTTCTAAACGGCTGCTGGGATGGATATGCACCGGTCAGCTTTCTGATTTGAACGGCTGCAGGCTTGCCAGGCTCAGTCACGTTCTGCTATTCAGATTTCTGGCATGCAGGTGGAACTGAGAGATTCATATTCACCAGACTTCTAAGCTGCGCTTCCCCAAAATAGAAGTGCCAAAGCGTGGAGCAGTTCAGCAGGCACCCTCCACTTTATCCCTAGCCTATTGGAGCTTCAGCAGCCCGTTTCAGTGGCAGCCTCACTCTTTCCACAATGCCCCAAAAGGATGCAGGTGAAACACCGCTCCCTGAGCACATGCCATTGACAGCCATGTCACACCGTCGAGGGTCTCTGTAGTGCATGGGCAGAAGGCGAGCTGGAAACTGGTTCTTGCATGAAATCCTATTGTGTTGGAAAATCCTGAGGCTGTAAATCCCTCAACGCAAGTAGAAGTAGAGTTGTAAGAAATTAGTGGTATACCCTCTTCTCTCCTATGTGTGCATGTATGAATTCTAGATGAGATGACTTTTCCATCTGTAAGCTGCTGTATGGCAACTTTAAACCTTTCTTGGCTCTACGTCTGTAATATGAAATCCAGCTGCAAGAAGCACGTTACTGAAACTTGCTATCTTGTTTTCAAATTAGTCCCACGAGGTATATTGAAAGTACTGGGAAATGCCAGGAGGCTAAAGGAGCCTGACAGCAGTACAGGCATACTTTTCTCTTAACTGTAGTGGAACCAACTGTAGTTTAGAAGTCCGTTTGCATGGGTCTGACACAGTAGTTTGTTATGCATGAGATACTTTCTCTGGTTTCCTTGTCTCGATCAGCTTTTACGTACTGTAGAAGATTAAGATCTATTTGTTCTTTCCCATGTAGCTGTGCCTCCTCCCACTGATCTCCGCTTCACTAATGTGGGGCCTGATACCATGAGGGTGACATGGACTGCACCAACTTCCATCGTGCTGAGCAGTTTCTTGGTGCGCTACTCACCTGTGAAGAAGGAGGAGGACGTTGCAGAGCTGACAATTTCACCCTCAGACAACGTGGTGGTCTTAACAAGTAAGAAGGTTACATTCAGAAGACAAATATAGGACACCCCTTATATGTAGAAATGGCATAAGGGAAGGCAAAAGGAACTGCTCCAAGTAGAGCTGGCTGGATTCTCAGCTCATTTAAACAGATGTCAGAGTAGCCTCATGCAAACTTACAGTGAGTGAATTTTGGCCACTAGCTTTAACCAGGTTAAAACCAAACCACAGGAGCGTTTTCCCATCAGTCCAAGGACAGTCATGAATCAGAGTATGGAGCAATTGCTTTGATTTACAGCCTGGTTAGGTATTAAGAGTAAATACCTATTGCTCTCCTAGTTTGCCAAAGATGTCAAGGGCTTGTAGTGCGGGAGGCCCAGGGGGATGACCAGAATGTGCAAAAGGTCATTGCTCCTTGGGCTCTGTGTGTCAGAAAAATAAATACTGTTTGGGAACTTTACAGAACATGACAAAAAATCCTGGCCAGTTTTCAAAAAGTGGACATTAGTTTTGGTGTTTGTGTTTGCTTTTTTTTGCTTTTTTGTGTTTTGTTGTTGTTTGTTTGTTTTTGCTGGTGCAGAAGCTAGCTTTTATTTGAAGTTTTTCCCCATCCTGCAAGCAGGTTTGTTGAGTGAAAGACAATACCTGCTTTCAGAATACAGGACCAGGTGGGAACCTTGTGTGAGTTAAAATAGCTGTGTTAGAAATCCTTGGCCCTATCCCAGTTTGTATCAGATAGAACTTTGCTGTGGCATGTGACTAGATACCAGGAAGGACCCCGATGAAAACACATTGCTTCAAGCCAGTCCCCACAGAAAGATAACAACATTTCTAGTAACTGTAATGCCACAAAAAAAGCTGATTTAAGTTTATCCTGGAGGCTCAGATCTTCCACCAGTTAAAACTTGAATACTTCCCTTAAGAAACACTGTTAAAATTGCACCAGTTTGTTAAGTGACTACTACCATTAGTAAAGAAGTTTGTCTGAATCCCTTTATTTAAACTCCACAGATCTGCTTCCTGGTACTGAGTATCTGGTGAGAGTCTACAGTGTTTCTGAGCAACATGAGAGTGCGCCTTTGTCTGGAATCCAGAAAACAGGTACTAGACAAAACCTGAGATACACATGTAATTAGTGTGGTCCATCAAGTGTCCATTCACTTCATCTTGCTGCTCTTGTTTCTCCATGCTCATCTTACTAACAAATCATCAGTTATACATTAAAGAGCAATGCAGATGTATATTCTGGGAAACACTAGGAAATCTAACATCCAATACCTGAGAGCCAGGTCTGCTGGTCATAAATAAAGCTTTGTAGGCCCTGGTGTGAATGTACCAATCGTGTGTGGATGACGGTGAGCTTAGGCAGAGCCTATTGCATCTGTCACTGAACCTCTCTTGTTTGCTAAGTGTAACAGAGCTTGCTGGTCATGTGTGCTGCCTGTGTAAGAACAAATGTTCAGACATATCTCAACACGTCTCTTTGAAACACCTAGGGCTCGATTCCCCCACTGGCCTTGACTTCTCGGATATAACCGCTAACTCCTTCACCGTCCACTGGATCGCTCCTCGCGCCACCATTACGGGCTATAAGATTCGGCATCACCCAGAGCACGGCGTTGGCAGACCCAAGGAGGACCGTGTGCCCCCATCACGGAACTCCATCACCCTCACCAACTTGCTCCCAGGGACAGAATACGTGGTCAGCATCATCGCCGTCAACGGCAGGGAGGAGAGCGTGCCCTTGGTTGGCCAGCAAACAACCGGTAAGCTTTGAGGGATGGGTCAGCTGACTTAGTGTTATCATGAGGATTCTGGTGTCCTCTAATGGATAGACCAGATCTTCTCTGCCAGCTGGTGAAACTGTGCTCGTGAGTAAAGGCTCTGCGGTACTGAGGTAAAGCATTAGCTGTATCTAAACTCTCATCTCTGTTTTTCCAGTGTCAGATGTTCCAAGGGACCTGGAAGTCAACCCCACTAGCCCAACCAGCCTCGAGATCTCTTGGGATGCTCCTGCAGTGACAGTCAGATACTACCGGATCACTTATGGTGAAACAGGTGAGGGCAGGTGGCCGTGGCAGTTGCAGACCAGCAGCTGTAGTTTGAGGCCATTGGAAAGCTACAACAAATAGCAAAGGCAGGTTTGACTGCAGCAGACAAAGAATTCCATTCTTATCTCTGAGATTCTTTCATCATGTCTAGAGAATATTGTCAAACATAAGGTTTATTTTTACAGGGTAGTAAATGACCTTTATCTTCCTCTGAAAAAAAAAAGAACATCTTAGAGGTGGTGCTCTATGCACATTTCATGTTTTTTCCTTGGGTTGGACTGAAAAACAATTTGACCCCAAACTCCCCAAAATCAATCAATCAATATCCTCTCTTCCCTTGGATGCATATACAATAGTCCTGTATTTTTATAATGATGTATATTTGAAGAGATCCAAAGATTGCATTTCTCTTTCCACCCCATCTTCTTCAGGTGGAAATAGCCCTGTGCAGGAGTTTACAGTGCCTGGCACCATGTCTCGTGCTACCATCACTGGCCTCAAACCCGGCGTGGACTACACCATCACTGTGTATGCTGTAACTGGTCGTGGAGACAGCCCTGCCAGCAGCAAGCCTGTTACTGTCACCTACAAAACAGGTGAGGTCTCCTTATACAACAAAAAAGCACGCACCAAAAAACCCTACAACCTTAATATAGCTAACCCCCATAAAATTGCATTAATAAACCCCAGTTTCTTTTCCAAGTCACGGGCTGTGTTCTAAGCTCGTCATTTTCAGCAGAGCTGCATGTTGTGGTGGCCCAGCATGATAATGAGATGATGCAAAAGGGCACCGTGGACTTGGACTTTTGAAGGAGGGAGACCAAATGGAATCCAGATGGGGATGCAAGCAGTATGTAACTGCTCGCTGTGGAGTTGGGCTCTCATATCAAGAGTGCCTGTTCACTCAGCTCTGGTGCTTCTGGTGCTCTGCGATCCCAGTAAGCCCTGGATTTCTTACTCCAGGATTCTCTCCTCACTCTTGGTGTGGACCTAGCCTACTGCTAGATAAAGGCACCTAGTAAGCTTTGAAACAACAGAAAAGAAGCTCAAGTAACCTTCGTGTGAGTTTCACTCACCACCCACACAGCATGGATAAGACCTTTTTGCTCTGTGCTGGTATGAGGGGTAAATAGCTGTTTGTGTTTTCTGCTTTAAGAAACGCAGCCTAGAAAAGGAAAAGCAGAACACAGTTCAGCGAGGAAGTAACCATGGATGGAAGTACACTGCTACACTTCCTGTAGCAGTGTACTCAAAACCTATTTTTCTTGCCCAGAAATAGACACACCATCCCAGATGCAAGTTACTGATGTCCAGGACAACAGCATCAGCATCAGATGGCTCCCTTCATCATCCCCAGTCACAGGGTATCGGGTGACAGCTGTCCCCAAGAAAGGGCATGGACCCACGAAAACCAAGAATGTTCCTCCAGGTAAGAGTACACAAAATCTCTTTCCACAGATCTGTAAGGAATGCAAGACTTGGGGATTACTATCAGGCACTGGACATAAACTCCAAAGCAGACTTATCCTGCTTGAACCTTTGTTGCTTTCCAGCTGGCTTCAATTGAGTCTCATAAAGGGGAAGCTAGGATACATTTTTGCCCTGAAAGCTTTACACTTCTGTGATGCTGCTCTGCTGCAAAGGTTTGTTCTTGGCAACCTCTGTACCTCTGAGAAGCACCTGGATTTCAAGGGAATGCTACTGAATTTTCTAGCATCCTGCAAAACATCATCCAAAGTCCTGCTCAGGGTCATATTATGGGGCACTTACTTAAAGTGTGTGACCGTGTCCATGCTTCAGGTTTGACCTCGTGTAAAGAGGGCCAGGCAGCTCTCAGGTTGCTCTCAGGAAAACAGGCAGTGGGTTTGATGGGATTGGCAGAGATTAGCTCTGAGGGTTGCTTGTGAAGCATTTGGTCAGTCCTACCTCAGAAAACAGAGAAAACAGCTCTGCTCTTGCTTTTTCTACAGTGTTAATCTTTTAGCTGTGGGGCCTTTGGGCAGGAGCAAATTGCAGGTGCCTTGTCCTGAACTGCTGGAGATCTGTACTGCGAGAAGTTAAACCTGATGCATCAAACTTAACCTCATTTTAGTGATGTTCAGTCACAAAATGGCCAATACAGACCCTTCATTTGCAAGCGCTTAGAGGGAAATGTTCTGCAGCTTTGTGTGGGTGCAGAAGTTCTAACACTGTTCTTTCCTGCCAGATCAAACACAAGTCACTATTGAAGGCCTGCAGCCCACGGTTGAGTATATGGTCAGTGTCTACGCTCAGAATCAGAACGGAGAGAGCCTCCCCTTGGTCGAGACAGCTGTCACCAGTATGTATTTCACTTGGGGGTAACACAACCAATGTTACCTTGTGATGTCTGAATTCACTGAGCCGTGTCACGTCCCCGGTGAAACCAGGTGGCAGGTCCTCAGTTCCCAGGAGGAGGCAAGGTGGCCTGCCCTGTGTTAAGTACCACGCATCTAATAGCAGATGCTGGCAGACATGCAGTCCTTCTCCCCACCCCCACAAAATGCTGCGCTTCTGATTTTCTTTCACTAAAGCTGCAGTCTTTTTGGGCTTTGTTTGCCTTCAGCCAATCAGTGGGAAAAATGTGCAGAGATTTCTTGCGTTGAGCTAGGTGGCAGAGGTGATTGCTGTTAAGGGACTGGGCAGTTTTTGGAAGCATTTGCCTCCACTGTAAATCCCTATGCCTCTGGGGTAGGGATTTCCATGTCCACTATTCCTTTGCTCAGGTTTGTGTTCAAAACCACAGCTCAACCCCAAATAGTTACAGAGCTGTCCTAAAGACAGCAGACATTCTCTGAAACTTCTCAGAGGTGGGAAAGGAGCTCACATCAATTTCAAGCTCAAAAGTTCCTGGAAAACACATCATCTTTGCCAACTAGAAAGCACAGGAAATTCAGAACTAGCGTAACACAGCAAATGAAAAAATTGGAATCCTGTAGGAAAGGGTAATTTAGGTCTGATGTAAAAGTTTTCCAAATCTTCCCATAATGAATGGGCATTGCTCTGCAGTAGACTTCTGTGGAGCACGGCTCTCTCACTTTGCAGTCTAGCACTGAGCTCTGATCTTAATAGCAAAATCCAATGAACTGGTCTTGCTGGGAAGCGTGAGTATCACGCAGTTGCACCTGTGGACATTCCCTGTGCACGCAGTGCAAAGCTGAGAAGTTTGCTTTTTTGTTTGTAATTGATTTAAAAATATGATTTACTGGGTAATTTGCTTTCTTGATTGTGTGTTAATTGGATATTAATTTATGAAAGAGAAGAGTGGGACTGATTCTCCTCGGTCTGGTGCTTTGCACAGCAGCTTAGAATAGTGAAAAGCAAATGCAGCATGAATCCCAGCTTTTCAAGCTGGGTGGCTTGTCTGCCTGCTTCAAGCATGAGGTACTGCTTGCTGGCCCTGTTAGAAACAGGTATAATGGCCATACATTTTGTTCTCTTGATCACTTTCAGCTTGCTGAATGCTGTTGGAGTTGTCTAAAAGGGGTAGATCCAGATACAGAACGTGTCCTGCCTGCTTTGAAGGTGGTGATGCAAGTTCTTGCGGGTTCAACAAGGCTGAGACTGCCATCCTGCTGTCTGGCACTAGCAAATTGTCAGCCTTGCTCTGCACAGCTGTAAGCACATGTGCAAGGTGCAGCACAAAGGAGAATCAAGTGCCCTCTGCCCCGTGCAAAACCAGAAACTGCTTTGCATGTAATAGAGATGCTTTTTATTTTCCTCACCCACGACCTGCTTTTTATCACTTAACCTCTTACCATTAATTTGCCTAACAGACATTGACCGCCCTAAAGGACTAACATTCACTGAGGTGGATGTTGATTCCATCAAAATTGCTTGGGAAAGCCCGCAGGGGCAAGTCACCAGGTACAGGGTGACCTACTCAAGCCCTGAGGATGGAATCCATGAGCTATTGCCGGCCCCAGGTGGCGAAGAAGACACTGCTGAGCTGCATGGCCTCAGGCCAGGTTCTGAGTACACTATCAATATCGTTGCCATATACGATGACATGGAGAGCCTGCCCCTCACTGGGACCCAGTCCACAGGTACACCTTTAACTACACTGCCCAGCGGGCCACGGCAGCAGCAGCTTCTGCCCTGTTGGGTAAAGCAGCTGGTGCTCCACGCTGGGGAAGCAGCCAGCGGGATGCGATTGCCCCCGAGAGGTGGCTTGGTTGGTGCTGGAGAGCTGGCTGCCTGCACAGTCAGCCTGTGTGTGCCCTGGACAAGGCAGAGAGGCTCCTCCACTCTAAGGTCTCACAGAGCCTCTGGGTCATTCATTGGCACTGCCCTAAAGCCCGCGGCGCACGTGGATGCGCACACCATGCAGCCACATCACCTCTGCAAGAAAAGGGTTTGCATTCCCTTATATGCCAGTCTGGTTTAACTCTATATAGAATACGTTTTAAAAAGGAAAAGGAAACTATTTCTTGAGATAAAGTGACATCCAGCAATAAGGAATTCAGTTTAAAGCTGGCAGCACTGCCTGACGTGTCTTGGTAGCACCTTTGTAATAAAGGTGTCCCATTCATTTGTGGGTGAAAAGTTGGCACAAATAATTTCAGAGGTGTAATGAAGGCAGTGTTAGCTAGCGTACAAATGGCTGTACTAAACTGAAGGAAAGTGCTGTAAGGATTGAAGCAGCTGGCTGACTACCTGCCAAAAATGCAAATAGGGTCATTTTTAAAGCCCACTCTGTGGTTTAAGTTTTGTGGGCTGTTCAGAAGCATATATGAAGTCATTAAAGACTTTCCATTGGCTCTTATGGCCTTGAGATTGAGGTCTGTTTCAGCAAAGCAGCAAGGGAGAATCATCTTTTATTTCCAGTCCATAAAACTAGGAAAAACTTCACAGCAACATGCTAGTAGCAGGCACTATTGTAAGGTCTATTTTTACCTGTCTACAGCCTGAGGATTACAAACAGTAAGGCAAGAAAATGTTGCAGTGGATGTGCTTCTGTTATGCAGGCATTTGTTTTTAAAGGTAACAGATACATTAGCTCACAAACTGCCTCTGACGTGATGAGCCTTATGGCCACCACAGCTCTGCTTTTCCATTGCCTTGCTCTCTGTGTAGTAATTTACACTTGTGTAAGTGGCTGTGAAATGCTTCCCCTCTGCATTTGGCAGTATTTTTTGTCCTCTTTGCAATCCCTGAGCCTGCTTCCTACCTACTTGTGAAAATCATCAGTCACATTGTAGAAATGGACAGGGATGGGCAAGTGAAGCAGGACTAAACCATTAGCTGTGTGATGAAAAGCAGAGATGGGCAGAAGAATGAAAACAAACAGGCCTGCTACAGATGTAAGCACCTCCCAGAGCGTTCACCTTATATCACAGCCGGTGCTGTTGCTCACCTAACTTCAGGGTTGAAGCAACGAGATCTCCTTATTTTTCCAGAAGAGAAACCTACACACCTAACCCCTTCCACAGTGCTCTGCGCCCGTGCTTGCAAAAGGCACGCTGCTTTCCCACTGCCGTATTTCAGGCCTAAAACAGCCTCGTGTTCAGGAGAGAATGCTGTTTTGTCTGAGGCTGCCACCTTCTTCAAGCTAACCACGTGCCAATCCTGATTTCTGCAGCAATTCCACCTCCGACCAACCTCAAGTTCACTCAGGTGACTCCTACCAGTCTTACCGTCAACTGGAACGCGCCAAACGTTCGTCTCACTGGCTACAGGGTCAGAGTGAACCCCAAAGAGAAGACCGGTCCGATGAAAGAGATCAACCTTTCTCCAGACAGCACATCTGCTGTCGTGTCGGGATTAATGGTAACTCTTTTTCTTGGCGTGATGCACACTTTGTTGTAGGAAGGAAACGTTAGAAGCCGAAGCGATTTCAAATTCCTGGGTTCCTCATTACAGCTCCTAAGGGTCTGACTCTGTTTGAAGTCTGACCAGCCGTCAGCTGTAACTGCTTGTTAGCATAGTTCTTAAAATGCAAGGAATTGGCCCGCTGGATCTGCACTCTTTCCCCTGCCTCATTTTGCACAGAGGGTGGATGCTTTAATCAAATGCAGATAATCAGGTTCGCAATCGAACAGTGACCCACTCAGATGCCTTAACTCATCTTGCACAAAAGCAGTCAGATAAAAGTGACCTAATGCAGTGATTTTCAAGCTGTGATACAGGAGCTCCGGCCATCCTGTCTATTTCTAAGACATCTGCAGAGTGTAAGTAAGGAATGAGAGTCTTTTATGGGTATGCTTAAATATGCTATATAGCCATCTTCTCCACGGGAAATATTTCAGTAGTTTGTGTACTGGAAAGAGCTTGAAAATCACTGCTTCTGTGGTTCCTGCTATCTTAAAAAGCTACTCATCTGTTTTCAGGGAGTTTTATGAATCATTTTGAAAAGTGAGCCTTGAAATACGTCCTAATTTAAGTGGTCTCCTGATCAGGTGCAGCTGAGGACTAAAGACCATGCTTAAAGCTGTAACTCTCACCATTCTCCTTTCTTTACAGCAAGAGAGTTATCATAGCAAATGGCATTCATTAACCCCAGGAAAATGAGGATATGAATTCTCTTTTCCTGAAGAGGGAGTTTTGAAGCCCAGAGATCCCAAAATGGGGGATGACAAACTTCTTTCTCAGCTCCTGGCTGCGTGTGCACACTGCTCATACTCTCAGTAGCATCTCTTATTACAGTTGGAAATCATTAGAATCATCCCACCAACCCTCACTGATTTATTTTAAGGTTTCATACTTTAATTGGCTCCGCAGAACGAAGATGTTTCCCAGTGTCCTTGCTGTAACACGGTGTAACTGTGTCTCTTCCAGGTGGCAACCAAGTATGAAGTGAGTGTGTATGCCCTGAAGGACTCTCTGACCAGCCGACCTGCCCAGGGGGTGGTGACCACTCTTGAAAGTAAGTGGTGATCCTCCCCAAGTGACCATTTCATTTTGTGATGGGCAAAGAGGCCCAGAGACAGAGATTTTGACTTGTCAGAAGCAGAGCTGTATGCTAAGCTCTAGCAAAAGCTTTCACAAAGACTTTGTTGGTATATCCCCATGGTACTGATGGTGACCCTTTCCTTCTGGTGCAGATGTCAGTCCCCCTCGCAGAGCCCGTGTGACAGATGCCACAGAGACGACCATCACCATTACCTGGAGAACCAAGACTGAGACAATCACTGGCTTCCAAATTGATGCCATCCCAGCAGCAAGTGGCCAGAACCCCATCCAGAGGACCATCAGCCCCGATGTTAGGGCTTACACTATCACTGGTAAGTGAGATGCTTCAGCAGACAGGGACTTCCAGGGTTGTCAGTGAGTATGCTGGCTTCCTATTTGGTAGTAGAACTGCCTTGATGGGAATAATAGAGGGGGAAAAAAAAAAGATGGGAAAAAAAAAAATGGAGTCATGGCGTCAAGTCTCCAAGAAGTTGTTGAAGGGAACTCTGGTGCCTGTTTTAGATGGTTTCCTCAGATGAGTGTTACAACAAATAAAATGCAGAATCATAGAATGGCCTGGGTTGAAAAGCGCCACAATGCTCATCCAGTTTCAACCTCCCTGCTATGTGCAGGGTCACCAACCCCCAGACCAGGCTGCCCAGGGCCACATCCAGCATGGCCTTGAATGCCTCCAGGGATGGGGCATCCACAGCCTCCTTGGGCAACCTGTTCCAGTTCAGAGAACCCCCACCTTTGCCAGTGTGGAGAACCTTCAGGACTAACCAGAGCAGCCCCTGGTGCATTGCAGTGTACTTCCTGCTTCTGCAAGAAAGGCTGACCCTTTGTTTCAACTCCATTCTAGGCTTGCAACCTGGCAATGACTACAAGATCTACCTTTACACCCTGAATGAGAATGCCCGCAGCTCTCCAGTAGTGATTGATGCTTCCACAGGTGATGATACTGTCTGATTCTCTGCACATGCTAACATACAGCAATTGCCTCGGGTCAGGCAGAAGTTGTGTATATCTGACCTCATGTAATGCTGTGACTCATAGCAACGTGTTTTACTCCTGAGCATGTAAAAGACCTTAGAATATACAACTTGCATAAAGATGTTTGCCTTTTACTGCATCTGACTCTCTTCCTTTGTTTCCACCTAGCCATCGATGCTCCTTCCAACCTGCACTTCCTTACAACAACGAGCAACTCCCTCCTGGCCACCTGGCAGCCTCCACGAGCCAAGATCACGGGCTACATCATCAGATATGAGAAACCTGGCTCACCAGCCAAGGAGCTTCTGCCTCGCCCTCGGCCCGGCGCCACTGAGGCTACTATTACAGGTTTGTGTCTCTGCTTTCTCTGGGAGCTCCTCATTTTAAATGCTCAAGATTTGCCTTCTTTTTGTGACTGGGTGGGATCTAAGGTGCAACAAGAGGTAGGTATGGCTGTAGTGTGGGTAGGTGTGTTCTGGATTGAGTGCTGGGGGGAGCAGATTGAACAGAACTTGAATTTCTCCCCCCATGTAGGTACAGGCAGATAGCTGGGAGCTGTTTAGCTCCATCCTCTCCAAATGTAATTAGACCAGCTCATGCAGCTGGGTGACCACAGTAAAGGACAGCATTACTGCACGAAAGGAACCAAGGAATTACTCCTTGTCCACAGCAGAAAGATCTCATCTTTGTTCCTGCTTGGTTTTTGGGGGCAGTACAAAGAGTCCAGGCTCCTGTTCCTCAGAATGAGTTGAAATGTGACCATGTCAGCAGGGACTGCAGTCACAAAACCTGAGCGTTCAGAATGACTGATGAGGTGCCAGAGCCTTGGGCTTTTTTCACTTGCGTGGAAAACAGCTGTGGCACCAGGGGGAAGAAATGTCAGTCGTTTGTTCAGATCTCATTAGAGAATGATATTGTATTTGTAGGACAGGTGTGCTCTTACAAAACACTATCTTGCATTAGAAAGTACAGTAAAAGAGCAAAGAATCATAGTAAATACCCCAAGCTGGAAGAGACCAAGGATTGAGTGTAAGGATGGAGTCCAGCTCATCACTCCATGCAGGACTACCCAAAGATCAGACCATATGACTGCTCTTTTTCTTAGCTGACCACTATTGCATTTTATCATTAGGCTGTCAAACATAAAATTGTTTTTATGTCTTTTCCCTAGGCTTAGAACCAGGAACTGAATACACCATCTACATCATTGCTGTGAAGAACAATCAAAAGAGTGAACCGCTGGTTGGCCGAAAAAGAACAGGTAAAACAAAGCTGTGGATTGTTGAGTGCTAGCAGGACATGTTTTCCTTTTGGGGAGTACCCTCTTAAGACTGAAATAATGACAGTTTGTAAAATATCCTGCTCACACCTTTCAGCCATTCTTTTTGAGTCAAATAGGCTTTGTAAGGAGGATTTTCTTCTGAGGGTGCAAGAGGTAGGATTCCTAAGTTACCTGAAAGACATTCAAATGTGTTTGAATGTTAAGCATGGAACAACATGCTTGGCATTGGATTCTTGCCTGGGTACCTGATTGACAGTTAAGGTTAATGCTCATATTTCCTTCTAGTTTATCCTGCCATCAAAGGCAGAATCAATTAATTGGTTGTCGCCTTTCTCTTACTCCAACTCCTCCACCATGTGAGATGGAGACCTGCAGCAAAGCAAAATACTAGCTGAACATCTACATGTGATCTCAGGCCTAGCTTCTCACTGCATCTGGGTGGTTATCTTAACATGATAACAACAGAATCTCTCTTTTAATTGCATCTTCTCAATTTGATCATTGAGAGCTTCCATGGGATGTGGTGTTGAAAACTGTTGCTCAGCTGAATGAAAAATTCATACCAACATACTTCTTATGCCTCCTGTATGAAATAAATATATTTATACAACATATAAAAACATAGATAAATCAGTACATTCATAATAGAACGAGATCCTAAAAAGTGGTTTTCATCTTGGGACAATTGCTAATCTTTGCCTGGATCAGTGTACAGCCTCCACTCTAGCTGCTGAATTTGCTACTGTTAATTTGCCACGCTTTGCTTTACGGCTTCTAACCTTTCTTTGGCTAGATGATCTGCCCACATTGATTACTGGACCTCACCCCAACCAGCCCGACATTCTGGACGTGCCTTCTGTTGATGAGGGGACCCCTTACCTCACAAACAATCGGTACGACAATGGAAACGGCATCCAACTTCCAGGCACTTCAGGGCACCCGCAGACAATAGGACACCAAGGTCAGCAAGTCTTCTTGGAGGAGCATGGCTACAGGCGGCCTGTACCCACCACGGCGACTCCCCTTAGGCCTGGGTCGAGACGGCAGCCACCAAATGTAGATGAAGCCATTGAAATCCCAGGCTACCAAGTGCCAATCATAGTGGAGCCTTCGTACCCCCACTCCCGTGGGCCCAGGCGCAACGACACCACTGGCCAAGAAGCTCTTTCCCAGACAACCATCTCCTGGAGGCCTTTGCTGGAGAGCACTGAGTACATCATCTCGTGCCAACCAGTCAGCCAGGACGAAGATACTTTGCAGGTAACTGAACCGTCCTTCCCTGGGTCTCCAGCTTTTTGTTGTGTTAAGGAGGTGGCAGTCTGAGTTGGCTCAGTCTTAGTAATGTGTAGCAGAGAGCAGGAAGGATGAACACCTCTCTAGTAATTCACAGAGAAAAGTGAAATACAAGCTACAGGAGAAAAGTGCCAGAACAGAAAGCCTTTGAAAAGCTTAGTTAGCATCAACTTTTTGCCAGGGAAGGGAGTATGCAGGGAGACAACTGGGAGTTTGCTCCAGAGTTACAAAGGCATTAGTGCTGCTACTCCATGACAGAGATTTCCTTAGCCCATCTCAGTTCTTTCTTGGTTTGTCTCCCTGAAATGGCAATAACAATATAACAGTCCATAGCAGTGAAGTTTAACTCTGTGTTCGAATGTCCAAGGGGAGCGAGCTGGCTGCATCGCAGCACAGAGCACAGCAGTCAATCTAGGCACCATGTCTTTCCTGTGAGTGGGTTGACACCTGAAGAGTGATCACTTCTTCGTGTGACGTGACGTGGCATTGCCTGTTCTTGCAGTTCAGGGTTCCTGGCACTTCCTCCAGCGCCACGCTCACCGGCCTCACCAGAGGGGCCACCTACAACATCATAGTGGAAGCCCTGAAGGATCACCGGAGACAAAAGGTGTTGGAAGAGGTGGTCACAGTTGGCAATACTGGTAAGTGAAAGTTTTACAGAGTTCAGGTGAACCTTTGCTGTACTTGCCTTGCTTTCTTTACTCCAGCTTGGGCGCCATGTGGGTTGCCCTGAGGATAGGGAAACTTGTGCAGACGTGGAGAATTTGTAGCAGGATAGTGGGACAAGTGATTTGCGAGTCCCATCAGTTGTGGCTAACCAGCTCACACTGATTGTGTGACTTAGAGCTGTTCTGACCTGTTGTCTAATCATGAACAATGTGCTTTGAGGCTCTAGACCCTCCTCAAAGGCCTGTGGTGGAGAGAAAGCAAGAGATCAGGTGTCTGCTGCTCTCACAGGAAGCCAGGGATCATGCTGGCATTGCAGATTCCTGCCCACCAGGGAAAACTTGCTATCACAAGGACAAGGCATGCTGAAGGGAAGATGCTGGAAGATAACTGCTCTAACAGTCATTCGCCACTGCTTCTGTGCTGGTTATCCAGCAGCACCAGCAGACAGTCCTGAAGGTCTGGCAGTGGGGCAGACTGCCTGCAGAGATGCTGATTAAGCACAGACAGGCAGCACTTAGACCAGCCACAAGTACGTGTGGGCAGAGGCAGCCCTTGCCGCAGCTGGGAAGCCTGGAGCCCACACACACCCTGCGGGACCCAGGCTTTGCTTTTAGCCACACAGGGATCTGGTCAACAACCCTCCCTCCTTTGTTCTCATTCTGTGGGTACTTTAAGGTCAAAAAGAGGAGGGTAAGATGGGGAAAAAAAGGAAATGAAGAATTAAGGATTTACGCTGTTCACCTCATAAAGTTCTCCATGCATCTCCCTGCTGTCCCCATTTCCTTGGGAAATAAGGCTGTTTTTCCCCTTCCAGCAGCCCAGCTGCCTTCAGTCTGTCACTGACTGAATCTTGCCTCTGATCTTGACTCTTGTCTCTGTACCAATGGTTGTAAAACACCTTTTTGATCAAGGCACACATGTAGGGTGGAGATCTGTCTATCCAGCGGCGTGGCTGTAAGTCTCTTTCCACCCTCCCACCCTGCCATGAACTACAGCCTGAAACACCTCCAGAAAGCAACCGTGCAGCCACCAACCTCCTGCCTTTTTCCCCCAGCCTCTCACAGCACATTTCTCATAAACAGACTAAGTCAGGTTGCAGCTCTTCACCAGCCAACACAAAATCTCCCATGTGCTTGAAACCTGGCAAATCAAAATGAAAATAGCCTTCATGTCAGCTTATTATTTAATTTTTTTTTTATCATTCCACTGCTCTGACACATGCAAATGGAAAATAAACGCCAGGGAGGCTGAACTGCTGACAGAGCCATCAAATGCCTATGGGGTAGTTCCATTACTAGCAGGATATTCAATGGGCAAAAAACACCCACATGTATTCAGTGAAAATCGTTCTGCCTTTCAGTGGCTGTGATTGCTGTGTGTGATGCCTGTTTCTTCCCTTTTCATTCCAGTGTCTGAAGGACTAAACCAGCCCACTGACGACACCTGCTATGATACTTACACTGGCTCCTTCTATTCCATCGGCGAGGAGTGGGAGCGATTATCTGAAACGGGCTTTAAACTCTGGTGCCAGTGCTTGGGCTTTGGCAGTGGTCACTTCAGATGCGATTCCTCTAGTGAGTAGCTTTGCTTCTCACCCCCACCCCCCATCCCATGACAACCAGAGCACTAAAGGCATGTTTGACAGCACCCACCTGATCCAAACATGATGCAAACTGAACAAAAGCCTGGTGGAGTGCTTCAACACAGCACATACCAAATTCATTTAAACTGTGCTCTCACACTGCAAACAGGGCAAACAGGGCATTTCTGTGACGTGCATAGATGCATGACTGCATGAGATGTTTGTTTTATAGGAGTAACATTTATATTTAATTACCTGATACATGTGATTGAATTTCTGCAGTCTCTGTCATAGTTCTGCTGGGTGTTTGCTCAAAAAAAAAAAAAAACTACCCAAAGTGCATTTAAAACATTTTTCTCTCTACCCTGAATCTGTTAAATTCCCTTTCATTTCTTTTCCTTTCCGACTGCCATCACCACCAATCTTTGTCACATCCTACCTACAGTGGGACGTCTCCCCCTTGAGATTTAGATGAGCTGAAGAGATGCTCTCCTGCCCCTCCTGAGCCAACATCAAGCTGTTCTCCTCCCACTCTGTCACTGCACCTGTGGGATAATACCTGCCTCTCTTGTTCCCTCTTGCCTTTTCAGAGTGGTGCCATGATAATGGTGTGAACTACAAGATTGGGGAGAAGTGGGACCGGCAGGGGGAGAATGGCCAGATGATGAGCTGCACCTGCCTTGGAAATGGAAAAGGAGAATTCAAGTGTGAACCTCGTAAGTCACTTCTTGATTTGAGAAGCTTAATCATCCATCTCAGGGCTCTTCCATTCACTTTTGGCACTGCCGTGGTGGCATGCAGAGTATCAGTATGTCTGATTTGGGTTTTGGAGGTATTCCACCTGCATGGTGACTGATTGAATCTACTCTGACAGGAACTGAAAGCACAGGCCTCAAAGTCTCATGCTTGAAAAAATAGTTCTCTTCTGTTAGATGCTGTGTGCAGTAACCTGAACTGCCCTCAGCCCTGCAGCCATGCAAGAGGTCTGTCAGCACACTAAATGGCGTAGGTTACTCACAGGATGTTTTTGCAGGGCTTGGCACCTGAAGATCCTTTAGACAAGGCAGCATGCATTAACTAAATTGCTTTTGTCAGGCAGATACTCTCATGGTCTAGTTGACAGTGTCTGGAGAGCTATAGAAATGATGGATTTTCCCTGTGCCAGCCTGTGAGCCCCTGGTCAAATAAACACTGGCTGGAGGCTCCTGCTCCTATCGCCACGCCGAGCTCAGGCCACACAGCTGAGCTCTGCCTGTTTCTCCACAGATGAGACCATGTGCTACGACGATGGGAAGATGTACCAAGTTGGAGAGCAGTGGCAGAAGGAATATTTTGGGGCCATCTGCTCCTGCACTTGTTATGGAGGACAGCAGGTAGGCGGGAGGGCCTTGGCACCCTGGGGATGAGGAAAGGGGAGGCTGCGCTGTGGTGCAATCTTAGGAGTGTTGGGTTTGGGGTCGGGTGGTGGCTTAATGCCCAGGGCAAAACAGGCCTGTGTAAGAAGAAAACTCATCAGTAGGGGTGTTCAAGGGGCTTGGACTCGCTGGAGCTGTACGAATGCTGGCAGCTCCATCGTATCGGTGTCACCTCACCACACATGCTCTCCCCATAGGGCTGGCGTTGTGACAACTGCCGCAGGCCCAGTGTGGAAGTGGCCCCCGAAGGCTCAGCTGGCCACACCTACCCCCAGTTCACACAGAGATACCACCAGGCCACCAACACTGTGAGTACACCTTCCTTACCACCTCCCTTCCTGCGGGGCTGGGCTGGGGCGCTGGCAGAGGGGCTCTGGGCAGGGCGTGAGGGGTGAGAGTAGCACACAGCTTTGTGCCTGGTCGAGAGCCGTGGCACAGCTGTGATGAGCAAAGCACCACTGCGCACGCTCGAGCTCACACTTTCACACCAGTGGGACTCACCCAGTGGCACTGGGAGGTGCCTGCATGCTCTGGCTGAGGCGTAGTGCACGTAGTTCTTAGTTGTCACCTAATGCTGCAAGCCAGCTTTGTGCTGGGAGCACCTCCAACAGTGTCTGCCCTGACGGGACAAGGCTAACTGCTTTCCTTCCCTCCCGACAGAACGTCAACTGCCCCATTGAGTGTTTCATGCCCCTAGATGTACAGGCAGACACACAACATCCACGGGGAAAGTAACATCCAGCAAGACTTCTTGCGGCAATGGCAACAGACAAACCAAAGCATAAATACCTATCTGCCACGATTACCATCCAAACTGGAGTGATGCTAGCAAAACTGCATCTTTGAGAATGGCCCTTTTGCTCCGGAGCCATTTTCCCAGCTTAAGCTCAACTCACAGCTTCTCCAAGCGCCACTCTTGGAGTGTTTCAGACTTTTCTCACGATTGGTAGCAATGGTCTCGTTCTTGCTCAAAGTGTTGAATGCCAGTCAGTATTTACAAATTTAAAGGGGGTAAAAAAAAAAACAACAAAAAAAAGGGGAGGGTGGTGGGGGGAGATACTGAATCACAAACTGGTGGGGGATCAGAACGTCAAGGGGGAGGGAGAGAGTTAGAAGTGGAAGGTTCCCATTCTATGCAAACAACATTTGAGTCCAACATTCCCAACCTTTAGAGATAGGAAAGTCCACCAAACACTTCTGCTTTCACATAAGCGTGCAGCCAGCAGTAAGATAGGAACAGCAAATCCAATCACTGTGATATTTAAAATATGCACAGTCCTGATTCTTTCTCCATGATCCTAGTATTTTTCTAGCTGTATCTTTGTATCTCATGCTGTTATTTATCAGTTTTGTTCCCCTGACCTTCAAGTGTTTTTATACGGGAATAAAATGGATTGAAGACACTTAGTAGGCAGTTGACAAAGAGGAATTTGGTGTAATTATGATCAGTGATTATTTTTATACTGTAAGTGCCAAAGCTTTACTACTGTGGAAAAGAAAAAAAAACAACTCTTTTAATAAAAAGATCTACAAACCAGGCATGCAGTTGAAGCGCTTCTCTTTGCTGCCATGGAATCTAGGAAGAAGACCAATATTCTGATCTGGAGTAACATTGCCTTGAAACAAGATGGAGCAAACACCTCAGTGAAATGTAACGTATACCTCGAGAGAATACTTGCAGAGCAGCTTGTTAACTAAAGGCTTCCAGCTGCACCCCTGCCCCATAGGGTGAGAGCCCCACTCACTATGCATGCCTTGTGGGAACAGGTGGAGGAGAGAGAAAGCTGGGGGGGGGGAAAAGGAAAGGCAGTGCTGCTTTGGGCATGAAGGAGGTGAAAGAGAGGGTCCTCGCTCCAGCCAGACACTTTCAAGACCTAAAAATCAAAATAGCTGAAATCAAGCATGGTCTCAGTATTTGAGGTGCCAAAACGGATGAGTTCACGTGGAGTTCACATCTGAGAAGTTTGTTCTTGGCCACATCACTGCCCCTGCTGCACTTCTTCCCCTAGAGATGGGAAAGACCACAACTCCCTGCTCCCTGGAATGGAGGATGACTTGTGACTGCCTAAAGGGCTTCTTTGGGGGCTGTCACACTGTTCTTTCAAATCTCAACTATTCCATTACATGTGCAATGTGGTAAATAGCAAAACTCCCTACCAGTTTACATACCAGCGACATACCACCACGTCCCCTTGGGCAGTGCTGTAAAGAAAGTCATAGAAATCCTTTTGTTACCTCTGCAGAAAGCCTCAAAACCAGACAGCATCTCGCTCTGTGCAGATCTCAAGTCTGCCATGCTTAAACCTTGGGGTGAGGGCTATAAAAACTCCTGTTAAAGCACTTTATAAAAAAAAAAACAACAACAAAAACAACCAAACATCTTGATGGACAAAATGAGCACTAAGTCGCTTTAGCTTTTGCTGCTATCCCTGCAAAAACTTTGTACAGCCATTGCAATGCAGAACATTAAAGGCTCTTGCCATGATTCCTCGGCCACGTTCCTCACTTGGCTCCAATGGCGCTGTATTGCTCAAGTCATGCATTTCTCTGGATTGAATAAAGCATAGCATGGAAACAGAATCTGGCTTCTTGACACGAGAAACACACACGGCAGTTGCTTTCACAGATTGCTATCTCTAGAGCAGCCAAAACGTTTGCAAATAGGAAGATGAATGCAGGAGAAATCAATGCTATCCCAGTAATCAATTTTCAAGGGTTAAATGATTATCTAAAACACATGCAAAGTAGAAGTGGCATAGGGAGACACAGAAGAACACTTTTATGTTGAACCAGACTTCTTTCAATTTGTCCTTCTCAATAGAGAGTTATGTATTTTGGACCAGAGGTGAGTTGCCAGAATCCCTGCTCACTGTGCCATGAAGAAACGCATTCCAGAGGCACGCAGGAGCCATGCTGAAGTTGTAGCCCATTTGATCTCCTCACTGTAATGGCAAAACAGCACAGAGTAAATATTACAGCATGAAATGCTTTAAAAAATGCATTTGCCCAACCCCTCCATAGAGGTTTGTACTTTGAAAAACACGAGGGTTCACACTGCTAGTAGAATTTAACATCGATAGCCACCAGCGGAGCACACAGACAGCAGAAACTCGTGAGATCCCAAACATCAGCCCTGCTTCCTTTATTCTCCAAAGGATCAGCCACAGAACCAACTGCAGATTCTGAAGGTTCTCATGCTTCAGCCAAGTCGTAGTGCATCAAGTGACTGGAGCACCCTGCACCTGCAAGGAGCCCCAGCAGGCTGAAGGGAAAGGTTGAGCCCCTGCTGCTCCCCCAGCTGAGAATGCTTCCTCCCTGCTGTTTGCTTCAATGCTTCTAGGAGCTGTTCTGGCTGCCAGCATGGACCTGCCAAGGGCAAGGTGCCATATGGCAATGGTGTGAAGCAGAGCTGTCAGCAGCCTGCTCTTCAAACATCAAGTGCAGGGACCAGACCCATCTCCTGTGAGAACAGACGTGCTCTCTGCCGTGGGAAATGGATGCGAAGCAGAGCTGGGGAGGTAGCTTAGAATCACTGCAGGTATCCATTCAACTAGCAGATGAGCACAGCTCGTAAGGAATACATCAGAAGGGGAGCTGGCTAGATGCTCATTATCAGCCTCAGTACTTCAGAAGGTCGGGATAAAGAACAGGCCAGTGGATTCTGAGGGACACTCGTGGCACGGTCTGCACCGGCTGCGATCCAAACAGTGACAGAAAAGGCACATTGGAAGTGGAAGAGAAAGTCTCAATCTCAACTTTTATAAGTATACACTAATAAAAACCACAAGGACTCCGACCACTGCTATTCCACAGGAAGCAATGGCGTAGCAAGCAGTCACACTGGCTAGAGCTGGGGTTAGCACAGCCAGCAAGGGAGCTTTAGAACATTGAGTAATGCACTGTTTTTATTCTGGGCTACTGTCTTAATCTGGAAGTCTCAAGCTTCTCAGCTTTGCTCAGTTCTGGATAAGAGAGGCAGGACTGCAGCTCAAGGAGGCGTCACACACTTTGAAGGCATCTCAGTAAACCCCAAAGGGTTTTTCTCTGCTAACCTTCACATTCCAGCCAAGACTTGAGTGTTGCTGTGATGGTGCAAGGAGAAGACAAGGTAAGGCAAGGTGAGGAAGGTGGCTAGGTGACAGCATGCACACATACAGCTCTGCACACGCGTGCAAACGCTTGACAAAGGTGATCTTCCCCCATGCCAAAGGACAGCAATGAGAAGCCTTTGTCAAACAGTGCTTGTTCCTTGCATTGGAGCAGCACAACCTGAGAGTGAAACCCCAGGTCCTGTGTCTGACCACCCCACAGGCAGCCCTTATTGTCACAGAGTCTCCACCTCGAGTAAATCATCCATGCCCACAGCCGTGGCAAGGCAGCAGCAGGAGCAGCAGGACCTGACCTTCCCCTCTCCCAGGTCCTTCCTACCTGTGTGCCCCTACATTAGCTTTAGCAAAAGGAACAGATGTGGACGTCCCTCCCCGTACCACTGGAGATCAAAGCCGTGACAGATTGGTTTATTGCAACGCTGTGGGTTGCTCCTTGCCAAAACCAAACAGATTTTATAAAATGGAACCAAAAGATCCCTTTGAAATGGTCACTGACTGCCAGCAAAAACGTGCCTGAACTGTTACTTCACTCATCTCAACTCTGCTCCAGAGTTTCACTGGTTTTCTAATCAGATTTCAAATCCGTTTAATACAAACTGTGCAGAGTGGAGAATGGAAGCAGCTCCGGGCAAGTTGCTTCCTGCATGCCCGTGTCTGAACTCTGAACTGAGCTCTGTGCCTGGGAACGAGCATGACAAACTTGCAGGAATGAGCTCCGCCACCTTTAAGACACCCACCTGATGCTGCCTCCAGCCAAAAGCTCATCTAGGGCAGGGCTGAGCACTGCACTTGCATAAACGATCCACTTTCCTCACCCCACAACGGATCAGATGCACCTGGAAAAAAAAGTATGTGCTAATTCCAAAGTAGTGGCTCAGTCCACTTGACAACCCAGACTTTTATGCATTTATTTAATATGCTGGCCATAAGCCAAACTGACACCATTCCAATGGCCTTCTAATGAACTGGTGAAGTCAGCGCACAATGTATGCCCTAAGATTTACTTCAAAAATAAACCTCAGGACATGGTATTTGCATGACACAAGACACTCTTCATACAGCTAAGAACCATGTGTTTATTTGTAAGAGATATGCAGAACCATAGGGAAGAACTTTTCTACATTAGAGGTCAACCACCTGCACTATTATCCTCTGCTAGTGCAGGGAAAGGTCTTGTTTGCAGATCTTACAAATACTTGCTAAATAAAATACAGATTGCAGTTGCCTCCTCGAGCTGGTGATGCTTCAGTCACTGCTGGTGAGACTGTGACCAAACGGGGGCCACAGCAGCCCACAGTGAGCTCAGTGATGGAACAGCCGAAGGTTGGTGTGGATAAGAGTTATTCCCAGCTCATTGCAAGCTTCAATCACAACCTCGTCAGCAGCAGAGCCAGATGGGGCAGCGATGAACTGAACTCCACTCTGTACAAAGACAGAGATAAGCAGAGGGATTAGAGGACTGAAACTGCCCTGAAAAGGAACTGGCAGCCTCAGTTCTTCATTAACATCTCACTCCAAGCACTGAAAAAAAGCACAGCCTCCACTGCCCAAAGCAATTCAAAGAGGAGTTCCTCACGTGAGCGCTCAGCTCTTTTCATCCTAAACCAACAACCCCAGCAATGGCAAGATAATCACCATCCACATGAGGCCAGTAACCACACCACCACCCTGCCCAGGACACAGCACCCTCAGCACAGAACAGAGGCATTCCCCAGAGCTGTGCACTGCGCTCAAGCAGGAAGCCCAGCCACGATGAGACCTTACCCGTTTGGCTCTGTCAACATTATCCCTAAAAGGGAAGAACGCATCGGAGCTGAGGGAGACAGCAGTCAGCTTGGCAATCCACTGCTTCTTCTCAGCTTCTGTCAGCTGTGCGGGCACCTCTTCAAACATGGCCTGCCACTTCACCAGGTCCTCATCCTGGAGGAATGAGAAATGCCAGCTCAGCCCCAAGGCACCAGCTGCTGGCAGTACCCAGCAGGGGCACGTCAGCATGAGCGATGGCGTCCCTCTGACCCAGTGCAGCTGCGCTTTCTGCTCCCACAGCTCTGCTGCTGACAACCTCACACCAGAAATTTGACAATCCCAAGTGATGGTGGGAAGGCGCTGCCAATGTCAGCCCTTCCTGCATCCTTTGAACACCTCCTCCTCCCCTCTGCACCCCAAAATTCAAGGATCTCCTCCAAGATGCTCTGTTCAGCCTGCCTGCAGAGTGCTGCTCTGTGTCAATGCCAGCACACACCACCTGGGTGCAGAGGATGACTTCACGAACGGCAAACAGCAGAGCAGCTTGGTTTGTGATTCACCTTCTGAACAGCACTGGCGTTCTTATCCCCTTAAACCAGCAGCCACTCCGAGATGATTCATTCAGTCCCCAGTCCAGCTCTTGGCTTTCAATACTTAAAAAGGGCATGCTATTTTCTTGTCTCACTTGCACTGAGGAGGTCAAAGCGATTCCGGGAATCCAAAATGCCACAGAAGCAAACAGCAAAGCGCCAGAGGAACAGCCAGCAGGCACGACAGGGCAGGGAGAGCTTAAAAACTGAGGCTTTAACTCTGCCTCAACACCAGGGACAAACATCCAAGGACACCAAGCTGCACACCAACGTGCACAGCAGGCTCCAGGACCTCAGGAGACCTTAGGACCATCGGGGAACCCTCTTACCTCTCCAATGGTGCCAGTGACGTACTGATCGATGGCGTTGGAGATCTCTGCCCTCTTCACTCCTGCTCTGAACTTCATGGAGAGCACACGTGGGTGGTGCCGCAGCCACCAGCTGTTGGCCTTGTCACCAGCCAGGCGTGTGCAGTGGATGCGGGACTGCTGGCCTGCCCCGATGCCAATGACCTGAAGAATGCACACAAAGCACCATCACACCCCACTTCAGAGCAATTAGCAAAGACCTCCCACAGATTAGTTGCTCCTTACTGGATCTGAGAGAAAGCATAGGTAATCAGCAAGGAAGACAAGGAAAACAACTGCATCCCCAGTCCCATCCCTTGGATATAGGGACAGACAACCTTGAAGCCATGTGCCACAGCCCAAAGCACAATGCAAACAAGCCCTGGCATCTTATCTAGGTGAGTGCAAGCTTGCACTGGAGATAAAGCCAACTCTTAGAGCGCTGACACTACTGAAAATTAAATGTTGCTGGGGAGCCTTGGTTACTGGACACTGGCAGCTTCACTCTCCTCAGGAATCAGGGAAACTCAGTACTGTCACGGTCAGCATATTATGCTTTCATACCTCATTACATTCAAGTCTGGAGCCGGACCAGGCAATGCTGTGCGTCTGTGGCAAGCTCTCACACTCCCCTTCAGCCAAGATGAAACGATCAGTGCGTAAACACAGCTACTGAGCTGGGGGTCTGCCTGCTGCTCCTCAGCCCTCTGCCACAAGAGCATGCCAGGCACACAAATACACCATCTCGTCACACCGTGGCTGTCAAACCTCAGGCTGGTAGTTTTCCTTCCACAGATTTCAGAGGTTCTGCTTCCCAAAAAAAAGAGCTCCTGCCATTTCATACCAGAGATCTGTCAGAAAGCAAGACTCTCTTCCATAATTTCCTGCCCCTACGAGGCCAGAGCTGAACTGTTCACCAGACTGCTCGCACGGGGTATCACTCCAGGGATGCTGTGTTGAAGCCAGCACTTCTGGCCACCGCCTCAGAGTTTCCAGCTCAGGCTGCAGCAGATGGTAAAGCTATAAGTCAAGCACTGCCCTCAAAGGAATGAATCATTTGTCTTTAATTAATCAAGGCACAGTGACTTCACCTCTTACCAGAACCATAAAAACATGCTGCTGGATGCTGTTCCCTCAAGGAACAAATGAAAGAGTTGGGCTGCTATCTAATATCATCTGCTCAGCTGTAACTAAACAATCACCAGCACTTAGTAAACTCCTAAGGATATTAAATAGATTCCGTGCTCCTCATGGCTTAGGGACATGTTCCCCCCAGCAAACACTCCTTGATGTCTAACCTGAGCTTCTCACACTCCATCTGTTTGACCTTCTAACTTGCATGGGATTCTGCATCTCAAGGGAGCTCAGTGCCAGCTGCACACAGCTGCATGGTCGCATCAGTGGAGGCTCTTCTTCCCTACACATCCAGGAGGGATTACAATCATCACACAGCACACACCTTCACTCACATAGCCTTTAAGTGTGGGCTTAGCAAGGCAGGTCAGGCCAGCACAAAAGTTCATAGCTGGAGTTGCAGACCAAAGAGAGTCCCAGACAGTGTTTTGGCTAAAGGATGCATCCTGTAAGTTACACACTTTGGCTCAAAGCAAAGCCAAACATGTCCCATAAGTGGAATATGTGGGGAAGCATGGAGTGGATGAGATGGGTAATGCCCAAAGAAACTCTGCAAAATGATGCAGGTTAGCCTGAATTTGGTCAGATTTACTCTGATAAATGAGTGAAAACAGAAGTCCTGAACGTACCTGGAATTATAAAATCAAATGGAGGGCTTCACAATTGAGAGGGCAGTGCGGCACTGGTGGAGAACAGTACACTAAACTAATAGGTTTGGTTTATCCTACTGTGCAGAGAACAAAGAAAGAATAATTTTGAATTGCCAAAGTCAAATAGTATGACTGGAGAAAGTGTAAGCCAGCACGTTGCAGACTTGGGCTCAGCTGCACTGAAAGTCAGACAAAAGGAGTGGAAGTGTTTATTGCAATTAGTGGCAGTTGACTTCCTGCAAATTAAGTGACACTCAGGCCCATTAATGCTTCCTCCCACTCCAGCCTTCCCTAGGACTCATTAACACCAAGCCCCAGCTGGAGCAGTAGTGAAGCCAGGCTGTCAAAAAGGCTCTGGTTATCTGATGCAAGGGAGTGTTGGAACAGAACAGAAACAGTCCAAAGCTGAAACAACCCCTGGAAAAACAAAAGCAATGGAACTGAAAGAACACTGGATTCCCCCAGCGTGGCTCACATAACCTCAACAAGTCACATCCTGGAAATGGATTTGAACTGGAAATTACTTCTTGTTCCCCACTCTCGATTCCTGCTATTTTCTTTTGCACCCAAATATTCCTGAGCACAGCTGGTGTCACATCACGGTAGGAGATATCATCAGCAGTTAATTCTGCACAGCATCACCACAACAAACCTGAACTTAGCAGCATCTTAAGACTCTTTTTCTGTGGACATCATTTCCTGCCCATCTTGGGAACAACGGTCTCACTGCTGAACAGCCTCAAGAGGCTTTTTTGACATTTCAAACCTGGGAGACAGCTGCAATCTGAGCTCCTCCATCATCACCTGCAGCATGCTACACTGCTATTTCTGCATTAGGACTCTTAGAAGTCTCATTAGGAAGACATTAAGCTTTGATTTGAACACAGATCTGCCACTCTTGTTGAGTAAGCGATTGGAATGGCTGCTGACCTTTACAAGACAGACTGCAGCATACAAACCTCTCCTCTTTGCCTTTCCTGTCACATATACAGCAAACCAAGACAATGTACATTAATACTTGACTGAAATACATCCCTGCAAATACACAAAGCATCAATGAAGCAAGGCTGCTTACACCCCTGCCTGCCCACGCTGCCTTCCACGCCTCCCTCATGCCTTCTTCCTTCCATATGGCACACACATTACCACACACACAGTGCAGAAGCAGCTGCAGCAACATGGTAAGTCTAGATTTAACAAAGCACTAAGGAAACTGCTGCTGTATTAAGGGAAAAGGAGCAAAGATAGTGTCACCTTTGTTCTGGGGCCATGAGAATTAATGCTCTTGAGGACAGAGATCCATTCAAGAGCAAGAAAAAAACAGTAAGGAAAAGGAAAGAAAAATGCCAGGTCTCCAGAGAGGTGTTTTCAAGAGCCATGCAGCACGTGAGCCTAAAAAATACTGTGAGGCAGTGCTGCAGTGTTTCCAGGCTGTAAAAACAATCTGACACATGCAGATGTAAGAACAGCACTGCAGTTCATTCACAGTCTGTACCTGAAACACATCGATCATTTGCTTGATGCTTCTTGGTAACTTATGAGACCACCAGCATTCTTTGGCTTCTATTTCTGAATCATTACGATTTTTAAACAACCTGAGTTATGGAAAAGTTGTGGAGAGCACAGAGCCAGCTGAACAACAGCATTACAAGCATGAGCCTCTGGGCCAAAATAAAAATAGTAATAATTTTCAACACGTTTACAACAACTTTGGGATTACTGACTTGAACTGAACACCTAGTGATGACTTAGGACTTCAGAATTCAAGATCAGTATCCCGCATCTGATAACACCCCCCTGAATTCCAACATCCATTGTAAGCTCTTAAAAACCAAGAAGCACAGAAGATTTCTGATGTCCGCAGGGCGTTAGAATGAAAATAAAATAAAGCTACAACCCATTGGGACAGTCAGAATCCAGCTGTGAAAGCTACTGTCACTTCCTAAGGCTTTAAACAGACCACAGCATATGCACATGCCCTCACAAAATAACAAAAGGCAGAACAGTTACAAAGAAATGACTCAAGGCCTAACTAGCAGAAGCACGTAAGAGCTTTTCCAACCCTGTCATTGAAAGAGCCAGCCTTGTCATTATCATGAAAAAAATATGTTAGGTTTTAGGTTTTGAAGCTACTTTAAGAGAAACACACTTAGCTACTGTTCTGTTCTAGGGCAGTTCATCTGTATTTCATAGAACCATAGAAGGGCCAGGGTTGGAAAGGACCACAATGATGATTGTCAGGTTTCAACCCCCTGCTATGTGCAGGGTCACCAACCACCAGACCAGGCTGCCCAGAGCCACATCCAGCCTGGGATATTTGTTTCATAGCCTCCTCTGTGCTAAATGATTTTAAACCCTGTGCCTGACCAAAGCACTCTGATCTGCTTGGCTTGGAAGCGCAGTCCCCAGAGCAGTCTGGTTTGGTTACCTGCCCATCCTTGGCGTAGCACACTGAGTTGGACTGGGTGTATTTGACAGCAATGCTGGCAACAATCAGGTCTCGGACAGCAGACTCAGGCAGCTGAAACAAAAATGCCACTGTCAATCTCACTGACCCAATCTTACCAGGTCCAGATCGTTCTATCGGCGGCCCTCATCCTGCAAAGCCTTCTGGATTTGCTTCCTGCCCTCAGAAGTGCTCACAGGCCAAAAGCTGAGCATATACTCACCTGTGCACAGCACCATAATACCAGCTCATGAAATCTGCATCAAATGATGATTCAAGTACACTCCATTGCTGATTTATTAATATGATTTTTATTACCTCAAGGTCTGAGCTTGCTTCTGATCCTGTGACTAATAACGTACTCGTTAACATCTGTTTCTTTAATGAGAACAGTGAGACACTGGAATAACTAACAGTTATCTGATGATGTGGACCCTAAGTGATGAGCAACGTCAGGAAGGCCTGAGTTTATGCACTGTATATGAGAGGGGGAACAACACAGTGAGTCAGAGTGGCATCACAGTGGATGCCTAGAACACACCGTCTCACCCTAAGAAATGAAACAAGGTGACTTCTCAGAAATAAGAAATATAAATATTTTGGTAGTCTGAAATAAAGGACAGGGCCCAGCTTCTCTTATTTACACAGGAATCGAAACAAAAGCAAACTACCCTGGTTTGCCCAAGCATTTTTGGCCAAAAAGCTTGCTGCATTGTTTTGTAGAAAGCTTCATGCCATTAAAATGCAAGAGGTCTTAAAATACAACAGGGCTGACTTCCTTGATGAAAGCACTAATCGTTTAGCTCTACCAGTTTTTTAGCTCCTTTACCTTCTAAGACTTACAGTTTTATTCTTTGTAACAACGTTCTTGAACAAGGACTGGTCAATGACTGCACTGTTCCTCTTCTGCATGAGCTGCAATCCATAGAGGGTTCGAATCTCATTGTCATCTGGCTCATAATTAGGGTCCATCTAAAAGCCAACAGACAGGGCAATAAAACACTGAGCTCTTCAAAGCTCCAGTAACAGCTTAGGTTGGAACATTCTCAAAGAATCCAGAAGTGAACTGTTCAGAGAAAGCAGTGTTAGAACATCAGGAGGAGTTAGAATTAATTGGAGCACTAAGGTCTCAACAGCAGGAGGTGACAATGAAAGGGTGAAGAGGGGTAGAGCAGTTTACATGCTGATATACAACCATCCGTGTCGAAAGCCAACAGATCTACAAAGCCTTCCCATCTTTCACAAAGCATCCACACACACAGCAAAGTCAGAAATATTTTGAGGAGAGTTCCTATACACCTGAATGCACGACTCCCAAAGCCTTCAACATCAAACCAGTGCACACGATTATTTCCAGAGATGCACTTCCTTGGGGAACACCCCTAGAAGCTTGCAGCACAGTTAAGCCACACAAGAGTACGGGGCCAAGTTAAATGGAACTCTTAAACTGCATTAAGGTCTACCCAAGCACAGGTGATTTAGAGTTCTGACAGCCCCTGTTCAGCTAACTGAGACATGAAGTAAACCAGGTTAAGGCTACTAGCTCCAAATACAACCATGTACACACTTGGTATGGTTTTGCTAATCCCTTGAAGTTACTTCAGATCAACTCTCCTTAGTACCCCTGTTCAGACAGGCCCTAAAGCTACAGACTTAACCAATACAACCTCATCCTGGCCAAGCTAATTGAATTCAGGAGGTAATCAGCTGCCAAGATTGTCTGCAATTTCATTCCTTCCTTGCCTGAAGCTCCGGAGCCATCTTCTACAGTTCCCTTGGTAGCAAGGCTACAATTGCAATTTCAGCTAAGCCTTGGATTTTCTTCCTGTAACGTTAATGTTCTGCACTCAGATTCAGGCAGAAGTAGGATGTGTTTGGCTTACACTGCAGGGAAGACTCCCTGGTCCAGATAGCTGTGGGTGCTATGCAGACACTAACATCTGGTACAGGGAGAGCACTGCAGGGCTGGAGGGCAGCAGGACTACAAACCTGGAGGACACAGTAAGCACCATTCTTCTTTTTGGAAAGGATTTTGAGAGCTTCTTCCTCATAGCCAGGAGCTACCACACCATCAGATACCTGCAACACAGAGATCTCAGCACCTATGTCAAAAAGAGAGGGGCTAATACTGCAAACTCTCCCTGCCATATCCAGAAAGGCAAAGGTTTGCCTCTCAGAGGTCTCTAAGTACTATATAGTACTGAAGGCACTACTACAGCATCTGTTTCACTCCTTGAAACAGGAAACAGCAGTGATGTTCAGCCCATAGCAGGAGTTAGGAGAAAAAAAACCCAAAACCTCTCTTTATATACAACAGAATTGATATGGGTTTTTTGCTCTGTTGTTTTAATCGAGTACCAAATGTTGTCCTCACAAACACCATCTCTCATTTATTTGCAAAGAAATCTCCAATGCACAAGACAGCCTCTTGCACCGTGCTTTCTCCTCTCAAGAAAATCAGAAGCAACACATAGCAGGATGAGCGTCCTGTAAAGCATCAGCTCCCAGCACCCCAGACACTGAATCCTCTGAACAGCCAATAAATGGCCTGGAGTTAAACAGGTCAAATCCAAACACGAATGGCTGCCACAAACCAACGACTCCATCTACTGTGATGCTCCCTTTTCCCTCAAATGATTTACTGCTGCTTAACGAACCTCTCTGGAAATAATCTTAGCAGTAGGCACATCACAGATATCAGACAAGGCAATGAAGTCACCAAAAGAAGACATCCGATCAGCACCTGCAAAATGACATTTTCTAGTCATTCATCCAACTGTGGCAGAATATTTCCACAATCATACACTGGCTTTCTGTGGGCAATGACCAAAAGTGGTCCCTAAAGTAGTGAAAAATGAAGGACACGTGCCAATGTATCCTTTAAAATGACTGTACCTATGTTCACTTTGTCTTCCATAATCTGTCAGGTTTATTTTTTTTGCCACAGACAATGAGATAAATAGCAAAGTACTTCAGCTAAGCTGAGGAGGAAATTCTGATTTCTAAGTGTTTGGGTTTTTTTTGCAAGCTCTGAACTTCAAAAGTATATAGAAAAAAAAATATTGGGAAGAAACATTCCTGTTCACGTAAGTATTCCCTAGCAGGGAATCTCATCTGCAGAAGGCTGAGTGTGCTTCCAGCCTTAGCTCACTTGGACAGCAGATTCTGATATGTGGGCAGTCAGTTGCTTATGGAGAAAAACCTAAAGAGGAGGAGTAGACTACAAAGGGTAGAGCCAGCAAAAAGCAAAACAGGCTGTTCAGAGTTGAGCCTTAAGCAGAACTCTTGGGACAGGTTAGTTTATTCCCGGGCCTCTCACCTCTGCTTCGAGCGTAGGCAGATGCCAAGGGTGTTAAGGTCTTGTGTAAATCATGCACCATGCAGACTTGTGCCTCCTCCTCGCTGAGAGGTATTCCAACAGCAGCACCTAGTGGGAAACACAAGCAGGGCACTCAAACCAGAACCCTTCCCTCGAGCCCTGCCCCTGGGGCCCTGTTAAGACACAGGTACCACTGGCAGGGCCTGCCAAAAGTCAGTCTGTTCAAAGAGAAAAGTATGGCAGCAAGGAACCACTCTACCTGCAGGACTGACGTGTTTGAAGGAGGCTGCAGCAGGGATCCCTAATGCCTGCTTGAGTTCCTTCACCAGCTGCCAGGCGTTGAGAGCATCACACAGGTTGATAAACCCTGGAGAGCCATTCACCACTGCAAGTGTAGAGTACAAACAGATTAAAGCAGGCAAGGCCCTCTCCCTAGAGTCTGCAGAGATTGTTTCCCCACCAGGAATGGGAATTGGTACAACACTGCTCTTTAAAAACGACCCAGGCTCCTCAGCAATAGGCTAACCATCCTGGAAAGCTTCAGTGGCTAAACTAAATGCATGGCATCTCCAGTTATTGTCAAATGAACCATTCACAGCCACAAAGCTTAGAGCAAAGTGCTTGATCTGGCACAGATTTCTGACGAAAGGACCAAGAGTAAAAGTCCTTTGGAAGTCTGCTCCCAAAACCTTTTGCCCCAGCACACATAAAACTGCAAGATCAGCACTGACAAAGCAGGACTGGGATCATTTCAAAAGCTTAAACAACTCTTGTCTCTTGAAATGTAACAATACGTAGCCAGACAGGTGAATGCAATATTATTCTGCTGCCAAACCCAGGAGGCAGACTTGAAAGCGAATCAGTTTCCAGTACAGGAGTAGAAAAGCCTCCTAGAAGATACAAGGCAGAGCTTCGTTTCACCAGCACTAAAAATGATCTTAAGAAAGTCTGGCAACTTTTGTTCTCTCCAAACTAGAGATTCCCCCATGGCATAAGGCTGTGGTGGGTGTGCACCTGGTAAAAGGGAGAAGACACCAGGCGTGTCTCAACCCTTGCAAGTGAGACTGGTATTCCCTGACACTGTCACCATTAGCAGCAACAGTACTCTGGAAAATTGAGGCAATAAACCCCTGCTCAAAACTGTCACAGAAGTAACAGAAATCATTCAAGCCTGGAGAAGAACAGCTTGATTCCTGGACAGCAACTGGGGACATGAAAAGACTGGGCATGTACTAAATGAAGAACATGAGCAGAAAAGCATCTTGAAACGATGATGACTTGTCCTTTGCAAAACCTCAAGCTGACGTCAAACAAGAAGCCCATTACGTGGAACTGCCTGAAGGTCTTCAGTGCGGACACACCAACTTACACTCAGAGAGAACACGGAGCTCCCATTAAGTCTCATGGGGATAAGGAGACAAGCTTTTCTGTCTCACATGGCTCAACCTTCCCATCACAAACACAGTGCCCCTCAGCATAAAGTGGTTTAACATCAGATACTGCTGGGCATCCCTTGCCTTAGGTACAAGATCGTATCTCAGTTCTAAAGGCACTGGCAGACATGCCTGCTCGCCCACCCACCCTCTTTTATTGCTCCCCCTTGCCAGGGCCTCACCTGTCAGGGGAAGCTTAGGCCTGGTGGTGTAGAGCTGTGCAGGACTCTGGTGAGGATTCATGCCGTACCTCAGGGGCAGCTGGGACACCCCCTTGCTGTACTCCTTCCTAAAGTAGTCAGAGATGGCTGCATCGTACTGAGCAGTGTGGGTGAAAGCCTGGGGGCAGAACGGAGGATGCTTGTCAGCTTATAAACATCAACTTCCAAACGATTCCGTGTTTCAAATGAAAGACAAAGTAGCCTTGGCCTCTGCTGTGAGCAAGCATGTCTCACCTTCAGTGCAAGGTGACGTCTGGTTTCTACTGAAGTGTCTTTGTCCTTTGATGCTGCCATCTCTTTAGCTACAGAAGAGTAGTCTGCAGGATCACACACAACTGTCACACGAGCGTGGTTCTTAGCAGCTGCCCGGAGCAAGGCAACTCCTCCTGCAAAAGAAGCATGGAGGAACAAGGCACTTCTCATCTGGACTCAGCACAACCTCAGCATGCGAGGCCAAGAAGGCACATGCACCAAGCAATCACTTGTGCCAGGTGGATGTGCCCACCTCCCCGGGCTCTGTTGAGAAAAGTGGCCATAACAGCATCTCGAAAATGCACGAGGCAGTCAGCTAGTATGATTCAAACCAGTGCTGAAGGTGCAAAAAACAGCACAGCTGCAGGGATGACAAAGTAATTGAGTCTCATGCTGTGCAGGGCACCTGGGGAAAGAACACCTTCCAGCAGCACAGCCACATCCTGAAGAGGACAGCTATCTGCACATATTGCTTAAACACCATCCTCTGCAACGCGGGGCTGGGGAGGAGTCTACAGGAAGATTTATTTCTCTTCTACCAAGCAACTGAGGTTCTCAAATCTCTCTGCAAATATTAATGAATACTGTGCAGGTCCCCTGTGTGAGATAAAAGGCCATGCCTCCCCCTTAAATCTGACTCTGCACAGCGATTATAACACTTTAAATCATATAGGATACTAGGCTGTAGCAACAGAAAAGCAGAGGCTGGCATTGCTACATACAGAGCAAGTACTACTTCATAAAACATTTAATAAAGAGCTCTGCTGGGCATCGTTCGGGCTAAACTACTGCAAGAAAATTCAATCCCAATCCAATCTCATGGCACAAAACTGTGCCTGCACTGTGCACAAGCTGTCGTGCAGAGATGCTGCAGCGAAGCAAAGGCAAGTCTTTGGGGGTTAATAACCAGCACGAAGAGCAGAACTGCTGATAATACAGGCATCCGTGCTTCTAAACTCAGATCCCTAACTACCCTCCTGCACATGCAGACCCACTTCTTTCCCTGTAATGCCTTCCCAGTTCAGCCTCTTCTCTCCAAAACTGGTTTTTATTTTTATTAAGCTCCAAGAGGTTCTAGAAGAGATTTAATTGGCTCTCAGTAGGAAGCATGCTCTACATTCTCCTTCCTTGTAGTCCCTTATGTTGAGCAGTGCACATCTCCCCCATTTACACAGCATGGCCTGCCAGCCTGTTTAAACAGCCACTTGCTATGGCTTAAAAGCAATGAGGTTTACCCAGCTATGCCCCTCAGTCTCCTCCTTGTAGCCCTCGAGCTCCTCAGCTGACTTCAGTGGAGGAGAAAAAGCCACCAGGAAAACTGATTTCCTGCATGTTCCTAGGAAGTGATGCAGAAGACAGAATTTGTGGCCCATCTTCATTCTTTCCCAGAAGGAGGCAGTTGCAATAAGAGCTGCAGATTTACTACAGTATTAGATGCTCACTACAAACTACATCATGTCAAGGTGAGATTGGCTGTCAAAAGAACTAGTTTGCAAGTTATCAGCAGGTAGTTTCTGCACACAACTTCTGCCTGACACAGAGAAGTTCTCAGTAACACGCTTCCTTCTTGAATATTCTCACAACACACCAGCAGCCTGGCTTGGTTGTCCTTAATTTATTTCCCTATGCCAACAACCATGGATGTGATGTTTTGAGCGTGTGATGAGAATAATCCTGTTGCTGTCAATATGTTCATAGATGACCTGGTAACTATTGCTAGGAGCAAGTAATCCATATGAGCTTAAGTGGCCAGCTCACCTGGAGGCCACAGACAGAAACCTCTTAGGGTACAGGATCCTTTATCTCCTTCCTTTAGTCACAGCACAGAAATTGTTCCTGTGACCATGACTTACAAAAGGGGTATAGCAAAAGCATTTTGTTCCTGCAAGAAAGCATCCTAAAGAGTTACAAACTCACTCCCTGTACTCCCACAAAATCAAACAGATGTCTGATGATTCCTTACAAGCGCGCAAGGCCTCCAAACAAAAAGGACTGAGATCACTTCAAGAACCATTAAGTCTGCCTGGAGAATAAGTTTATTCTTCCTTTAACTTACCAATGTCAATCTTTTCCACTGCTTCTGGCACAGTTACACCCGGAGAAGACACAGTCTTCACAAAGGGGTAGAGGTTACACACCACAACTCTGAGAATTAAGGAGAAATCAGGGTTACTCAGCAAGAAGTTGCATGGTCAGGCTTGACTTGATATGCACAAGGTATTATCAGTGTTTTTGTGGTGTGATCAATGTAAGATCCTACAGGCAAGGCTTTCTCCAGAAGAATGGTGGTGTACAGCCATGAAGCAAGAGGCGTTACAATGGTGAAACACCATGGGGGGTGGTATGACAGGCACATCCAGGTTAGCTCTATGCATTATACAGTGTTACAGTGGTTAGTGCCACAGTTTACAGCTAGCTAAGGAAGAATTCCTTTCAATGCGTGGTCCTGTGTTCAAACGTTTTGTCATTTTGGTGCCATTTCAAAGAACTTCAGAGCGGGCTCTCAGCACTACTGAAAATAAGCATCAACCAACTTTCATGTAATAGCAAGCACTGCAAACAAAGCACAACCAAACCATCTGATTTTCCTCAACTTTTCCAAGAGCAGAAGACACCCTACAGGCCACTTTCAGGCATGGACATTATAATTAAAAAAACCAACATGTGAAACCTGCGAGGTATTTAGTGCACAGCCTGCGTCCCACAACACCATCCTATGCCTCTGAATTCCTACTATAACTTTTTTTGCCTGTTCTGTTTCCACTACTCTCTTCTTCCCATCCATTTGTGCCCCTGACCCGTTGCAAACCATCAGCAATCTGTAGGCTTTTGCTAATGCTTTTATCTGTGGAAATCAACATAATATCAAGGTTACCTACCCACATCATGTCAGAAAACTTAATGCAACCATACAAAGACCCCCCTGCTGAGGATCAGCTCCTTCTGCTTCACATAAGATGATCTAAATTATTACTTTGGATGCAAATGCATGACTTGATGTCACTCATGCAAAAACATGACTCCCCTGTAACTCAGCAGAGCCTGCCATTAAAATGCAGTGTATTCTGAACAGCTCCCACTGCAGAGTTATCTATCAGGACTCCTGTGGTTTTAAATTCCAGGTTTTCAAATTCAGCCTGGAAACCCATTCATCCTAGGCACAGGTCCTTTGAAATCATTCAAACAAAAACCACAGAGATGGACTCTGGCCTACTCACCATAGGCAATCTATACCCCTCTGTCTTGGCTACATCTACAATTTACTACGTATGATTCAACCACTTATTTTTAAACCTAACTAGTGACAGAAGTGGCTGCTCACAATCACTATGTTGCTAAAATCAAGTAGTTAAAACAGTCCCAAGCTGCCCTGCATAAGAACAGCAAGTAAATGCATTCTAACAAAAAGAGGAGGAATAAATCTTGTGCATGTGTTAGGGCATGAACTGTGCGACTTCATTTTCTGGCTCCAACTCTTTCTCAGGGTGGCCAAGTAAGTTTTCTGGTTTTCATCTGTTTTCTGTCTCACAAACGATGCGTGTTCTTGACCTGCTTTGCACATCTAGTCTTTACTCATGTTGAAACTCAGTAAACATTATGTAAATCTCAAAGGGTATGTTTACTAAGCAAGTACTGCCCTCTGATCAAACACCCAGAGCCGAGCAGAGAGGAGCTGCACCAGCTCCAGAAGCACTGAATTCAATTTTGCAGTAACAGTAATAAGGGCCCAACAACAAGTCTCAAAATTCACAGGTAAAAATTCCACGGACAACACTTTGTAACTTTGTTTAAATTGTTTGTGCAGTGCAGAAAATCATGCTTTTAAAAACATAACATCTCCCAAGAGGAAGAAGACCGCAGTTTTTCTGGTGTGCAGATCCCCTACTGCTCCCATCCACCAGCATCCACTGATTTACAATGTTCATTTCTGATTACTGACACATTGCATCTCACCTTCCCCAGAATTTACCTTACAAGGCTGAAATCTTGTTTGTTCATATCAGCATTATCTTCTGGAATGTTGCGAGCCAAGATGCCTAGTTACAAAAATAGCACATCCTCGTTAAAATACAGAACTGATGCTGCAACAAACATTTTTTTGAATTCAGCACTTCTCTTCAGACTGTGCTTTTCAGATCCATAAGCTTTTTCACTCCAGTTCAGATGGTTCTCAGCCTCTCTTCCATTTTCCTGGCTCTGTGGTTGTTCAAACTCCATATTAACAATTGTTTTGTTTTTTTTTTTTTCCCCCCCAATACAAAATTCTGGAGGATTCCAAGTGCTGAACAGCAACCTCAAAGCCATCCTTCATAAACATTCCCTTGGTAACCTGGGAATGCTAAAGCTGACAAGGAGATCATGGAGAGGAAAGAGACACCTGTCACTCATCAGCCAGCAATAAGCAAAGCTATGAAACAACTGAAGCAAGAGGCTGTGCCTCTAGTAGAGCAGCACAGGCAGCTGGCTGAGGTCTTAGAGCCAGGAAAGATCACAGCACACACAAATCACCCCCTAAAGACTATACTGTCATGTTCCTTCTGCTGCACACCAAATTCACCCACGGGTTAAAAATCAGTGGAGCTCTCTGCCTGAGCAGGCCTGAAATTGCCTAAACAAAGAAGTCACAAATGCATCTGCAGAGGAGCCCCATTACTTCTAGCTCCAGGGATGGAAAGCTCTAATTGCAGAGATGCCAGCAAAAGAGCAGAGGAAGTAATTCAACCACCACACACTTCTTCTCCACCTCGTGCATCATACCTCTCCTTTTGCTGCTAGAGCAAATCTGTATTTATTTCTCAGTTCTTCCTCACAATCCTTAAAAAAAACCACATCCATCAATCTCTTCCTTCCATCCTCCCTGCCCACGGATCTCTCCTTCAGACTGGAAACACACCATCAGAAACATACCAGCATGGACTGCAGGATGAAGGGTTTTCACACGTCCTCCTAACATCTCAGGGAACCCTGTCAGGTCCGAAACGTCTCTGCTCAATGAGAAAACACACAGCATCATCAACTGAAGTACCACAATGACTTCGACTACAGGTTCAGTGTTTAATTCGCCTTAGGGGGCATTCTGATCTACTGGCAACGCATCATTCAGATGCAGAAAGGTGGCAGGGCGAGCTGGATCTCTTGGGTTTATTCGAGGAGTGGAAGGTTGCCATCTTTTGCAACGCCATCCCTTGGGAATACTCGTCCCCGTGGACGGGGAAAAGCGACCATCCTTTGCTTCAGGCTTCGCTGACAACCAAGCGAGGGGGGGCAGTAAGTCTGAGTGTCGGACGGTAGAGGACGAGGCTCCACGTGAGGCGCAGCGGTCGCGCAGCGTGGCACGGGACCATAGGCGTACCTGACGGGCAGCCCCGCATCCCTCAGCGCTGCGGCCGTTCCTCCCGAGGCGATGAGGCCCAGACCCAACGCGTTCAGGCTCCTGGCGAACTCCACCAGGCCCGCCTTCTCCGAGACGCTGAGCAAAGCTGAAAGGCGAAAAGGCCGCGACGTGGGAGATGAGGCCTTCAGAAGCTCCGCAACTCTCAAACCCACCCCTCAGCGCATAACCGCCGCGCGGCCGCCATGTTGCGCGCGCCCCCCCCCCCCCCCCAGCCCCGCGTTACCGAGCTGCTGCCGGGCGGCCATGGCGCGCGTTGCGGGCGAGAAAGGGAAGAAGGAAAGGAGCGATGGAGGGCGGCCCGAGGGGATTTGGGCTCCAGCAGCAGCACCACGTGGGACCTCCGCCCCACCCCGGGTCGACAGGGCGGGGAGGAAGAGGCAGAGCTCGGCTTAAACGTTGCCGCTTAAAGCGTGTGCTGCAGGGCCCGGTTGGGCCCGTGCGGCTGTGTGGGGAGCTGTGCCCGCGCCGCAGCTGCAGGATGGCCTCTAGCAGCAGTTCTCAGCGGCGTGCTTCATGTTTATTATGGAATCGTGGAGTTATTCGGCTTGAACAGACCGCTAGAATCGCGCAGTCTGACCCCAGCCCGTCCCCCAGTGCCACATCGTGAGTGCTTCCAGAGATGGTGACCCACTGCTCCCTGTGCCAGCACTGCACTGCTCCTTCTACGAAATTATTCCTACAATCCAATCTGCACCTCCCGTGGTGCGACTTCAGGCCGTCTCCTTTCATCCTGAGTTTTGATTTGGGACTTCCCCGCGTGCATCTGTTGGGCTTGTATCTCCCAAGGAGCCGCTCCCTGCATGCTGGGAGCAGGCAGGATGTGCGTTAGGAAAGAAGAAATAAATGCAAGTTTGCAGATCCTACAGAAAACTGGGAAGCGCACCCAGAAAACCAGGCTGTTGTGATTTATGGGTCCGTAGGCTTGGGCAGTATTGTCTGTGTAAGAAAGAGTCGAGCAAGACATGCAGAACACTAAATAAAGTTGGTATATGTATTACTCTGAGTAGCAGCTAGTGACAAGCAGTAATAAATTACTGCTTAGGAGCGTGGCTGGGGCCAAATGAAAATATACTGCTAAGTGGTACATGAGCACCATCATTATGAAAATACATACCTTGGAGAGAACTGCTGTTGTACACGGAGCGCAGAGCGGTGCAGCCGAGGTGGGCTTTGGGGATGATGAATGGACGTGAAAATGAAAGATTTGATGGGGCTCTGCTTATTTATCTGGGGTTGGAGAGCAATTGCATATTCTGGGGCAGCATATTCTGGGAGATGCTAAGGACCGCTGTGCATGCTGCTTGCAAAGCAGGGTGTTTGGAGATGCTGCAGATGCAAGCAGATGGCCATGCTGGCCTATGCACAAGAGGACAGAGCTGATACTGCTTTCAGACAAACAAAAAGGCATTATCAGCATAAATAGTGGCATTCGGGATTTTTTGCTTGTCCAGCGACTTTGCTGTCCCTCAATCCAATCCCTTGGATTGAGGTGAGGCTCCTGTTTGCTCAGGAGCTTGTGTGGAAGGGGGGAGGTTTGAGTTTACACCGTGTCCCCTTGGTCTGATGTCCAAGATGGTGTCCATGGCTGTCCTGGCTGTGTGCTGTTGTGTATTGATATAGATGTGACAGAAGCATGCTGGTTTTGGGGTGGCCGCACCAAGAAAATAAATCATCCGCCTCCCAAAGTGTTTAGTTTTGCTTTATACAGCTTAACAAATTAACGGGGGTGATTTTTCTTTGGTGATGTTTACAGGATATTCAAATGCCTTGTGCTCTGCTCACGTTCCTTTATTTATTCGATAGGAGTGATGACTGACTGGAGTTTTTCTGGTGTTGCAGACAGATGCAGAAAGGTCGCAGGAAGAGCTGTATCTCTGGGATTTATTCAGGGAGTGGAAGGTTGTGATCTTCTGCAGTGCCATCCCTTGGTAATACTCATTCCTGTGGACAGGGAAAAGCGACCATCCTTTGCTTCAGGCTTCACTGATAACTAAGCAAGCAGTTCACCTAACTAAGCGAGAAGTTCACCTTGAACCAAGGCCACAGTAGCATCATACTGGAAATCACAGGAAGAGGTAAATACTACAATTATAGATACTAAATTAAGGTTATTTGTAAATTGTACCAGGCCTACATCCAGAAGAAGAAACTCAGACTTAATTAGCAATGTGCTGTGCTGTGTGAGATGCAAAAGGAGAGTGAAGTTGAATAGACACACAGAAGGGATGGTGTGCCTGGTTTTGCTGTTGTCAGGGCAATACCTTAGATTCCTTTCTTTTGAGACCACAGGGAGTAATAGCAATGCTTTCCAGCTTGGCTGTGAGTCCCTGTTTAAGCTTATTCTCTATTGTTACTTTTTTTCATGGCCAAGAGGAATGTAGAGAAAACAGGTAAATTTGGCTGTGTGTTAATTTGTTAGGGTAGGAGGCCAACCTAGGTTTCTCCAGCTATCACTGCAGCTGCTGGGGGGCTGGCAGAAGAGTGGGCTTTACCTAGCAGTGAACCAGGAAAGACCCAATCCAGAATATAGGAATCAAAGCACAAGTCTCTGCAGCCCTGCCTCAATAAGAAAGGTGTCATCCACGATGAGTGCTACAGCAGTGGCCTCAGCAAACATGCCTCACGGCCACGAGGTCGCTTTGATAAAAGCACGTTACTGTGTGCATTGCTACCTAGACAAAAAGTCTTCAACTTGGAAATTATTTATCATGCTATATCTGGTTTCATAAACAAGCTTGCTTCCCTGCTTTTATCTGTATGCCTCTGCATGCTCTGTTCACGTACAAACAACCTCTTGCCTCTTTTATGTACTTTCTGTACTACCTGCATGCAGAAATGCTGTCTTAGCACAGTCATATTTAGGAAGGTGGAAAGCAGATGCATGCATCTATAGCCAAACAGTTTTATTTACTGGCAGTTATTTAAATAGGAAATAGGGAAATTGTTGTGGAAATGCTGTCATGGCCTGAAGCAGTGATTGAGCACCTGGTGGGAAGACAGGGTCAGCCCAGGGGAGCTCAGGTGCATGCAGTGCATCTCAGTGACGAGAAGGGATGGAGTCAGGATCCACTCTTTCCCAGACCTTATTTAAAGGCTGGCAATGGAAGTAATAGAATTGTGCTGGAGATCCCTGTGTGTCTGAGACCTTCTGATGGTAAGTAGTTTCTTTCCTTTGTTTCTTTGTCCAGGGTTGTTGTGTTTGGGCAAACCCTCACTTAGTAGCTTAAGACCTTGTTACTCTGCTGTGGTTGCTCCACTTTCTATTGCATTACAGAAGTGTAAGTCAGAAATGTGTTACATCCAAAGCAGCTTCTCTAGTTTCTCAGTTACAGAAACCTCAGTTTCTCTAGGCACCTTATAGTCAAAGAGTGTGATTTTTTTGCAAGTATTTGTATATATCCCTACACTCAATGTTATGAGACTACACATCACAGCATTGAGAACTCATAAAAGTGATTGCTCAAGCAGGCTTCAAATACCTTGTCTCAAATATGATACAACAAGGATGGGGATGGAATGCTTAATACAGCTTGTTTTTCAGTGGTTAGCACTGTATTTTTGTGCTGCTGTTTATCTACCTTTTTGCTTTAAGAGCTTGCAAGAACTGTAGGGTGAAGTCTTTTTGGGGTATGCCAGGAGAAAAAGAGCTGCTAAACTCTTTAATCCTGATCAAAAGCTGCCTCATGCTGTCCAGGCCATTTGCCACTAGTTACCAAACCTGTGAGCTGACTTGGGCAGCTTAGCTGATGAATGGACTAGCTGGGAGTAACTGGAGAGATTCAAGAGCTCTCATTTAGTGTTGCTTTTTCAACCCTTGCACTGGCACAGGCTGCCTGCAGAAGCTGTTGCTGCCCCATCCGTGGCAGTATGCAGGGCCAGGCTGGATGGGGCCCTGGGCAGTCCAATCTGGTGGGTAGCAACCAGCCCACAGCAGGGGCTGGAACTGAATGGGTTTGAAGGTCTCTTCCAAGCTGTGCTGCGAGTCTGTGAATCCTGAGCACCTTTTCTTTCCCTGTACTCTCATTTAAATCACCTCCCTGGGGCTGGCGTACTGTTTATTGGCTGTCTGTAAATCCATCATCTCAGTCACATAAAGATGCAGAGATGATGCTAAGATTCAGAGACACCAGAGAGCTTCACGTGCACAATGGGTTTTAAAGGTTATGTCTCCATTTCAAGCACCAACATTAGTTGTTGGATTTTCCCAAAGCTTTGCTATTACTTTCTAATGCTTTTTCTGCAAAAGAAACAATTTCCTTGTAATAGAACAAATTTTGCAGATTTCAGCCTGAGTTATTCTCATGACACCCTGGATTATGCATGAGACCCAAAGGTGCATAAACCAAACAATTTATTTTCTCAATGTTCCCATTCCTTTCCTCGCAGTAGTTTGTTCCTATCCAAGCGTAGAAAGAATAATAATAATAAAAAAGTAAGAAATGGTTTCTTCTGTTGGCAAATTGTTGTGTATTCTATTGTCTTGAACTCCCATGCGGTGAGACAATGAATCCCGGAGCGTAAGACCCCATGTCAGTGAGTGAGGAAGCAGCCTGTGATGTGTAAGCAAAGGGGCAAAGCAGCGTTTCACGGAGGTGAGTCGTCTATTGCAGGGCTGCTGCACGGCTGTGCAGGGAGCGGGTTCCCACTAGGGTGCGCTAGGGCAGTTGAAATGGGGATGGTGTCCTTCTGGAATGAGGATGGAAGCAGTGAAGATGCCTGTAAGAGCAAAGGTGCCATTTCTGAAGGTAGAGGATGTGATTCGTTTCCCCGTCCTTTGGCTACAGCTTTTCACCTGTGAAGCCAGCACTCAGTGTAGCTGCCCGAGTGCTCTGAGGTTTGGGCTGGAAGAGGCCTTATGGAAGACCCGAGCCCATGCAATGACAGCAGGGAGAAGATGTGTTCACGAGCCTTTTATTTAACTTGTTTCTTCTCCTAGTCCCCTTTTAGCTTATTGCTTTGAATAACAGAGGAGGGGGAAATCTGTAGAGCCCTGTGCATGGCAGCAAGGATAGGAGTCCATCTCAAGGACTCATTCGTGCCTCTTGTTGTCCTTTGTGCCTTTCAGAGCTGCCCTTAGGATACTTACCCAGCGTTACACAAGAATTTTCTGCCTCAGCCCATATTTGAACTCAGGTCTCTCAGATACCAGCCCTTCTCTGCTAAGCTAGATTGCTCCACATTTACTTAATGAGCCTGCTGGAGTGTGATTCCTTTCATGGTCTACAACCCAATACATAAAGATGACAGTGAATGAATGTTGGTTTAGGATTCAGTCGGCATGCTAATTCCCTGTGGTTCCTGAGATATTTGGGATTTGCTCAGACAAGATGTGGGAGATGGTGAAATGCTCCCTGGGTGAGGTGAGAGCCTGGAGGCAGAGGTGACAGTTCTGTCCACCAGGCATCATCTGTTGTAGAGTGAGGGGGATCTGCAGCAAAAAGCAAAACAGGTAGTCACAGAGGAGTTCTCAGTACACAATACAAATAGTGTCAGGGCTGATAATGAAGTGTCAGGAAGCATATGGAAATCAGTGAAGCTTGGCTTGAGAGCCTGCAACAGATTAAGAAGAAACAAATGCATTTTATATAGTAATTCAGCCCCAGTCATCTTTGGTTCACCAAGTCCCTGAAATACTTATCTAGGGAAGAGAGAGACTGAAGACAGTGAGGAAAAAGCTGGGTGGAAGACTAGCTTAGACTAGTCAGTGTTGAAGGGCTTAGGCACTGGTCAACAAACCCCATCGTTCAGCTCCACCAGAACATCCTGCTCGTCTTTCTGTCAAATGCCAAGGAATGGCTTACAGGCAAAGGCCAACTCTGTGAACCTGCATTCATTTGCAGCTCACCGTGGGACCCAGGAAACCCTGTCAGATTATAACAGGGTCATGGGAGACCTGACAGCAAATGCAGACAGAGCTGCAATTTGCAGCATGCTTGAGAAAATGGCAGCTGGCCAAAGGCAGCAGGAGGCGCCCCTGGAAAGGCAGCCATAGGAGGCTGCTGATATGTGTTACACTTGTGGCTAACTGTGATCTGGACCCCAGAGAGCTGGGATATAGAGTAAGAAGGAGTCTTGCCAAAATGTCTTGTGATGTCACAAGAGGAATGTGGCTAAACAGGATGGAAAAAGGCAGTTGTACATGGGACATGTCCGGCATCATATAGCAGTCAGTGCCACAGCTGGTGAGACCTTAGAACTGTCCCTAATTGGCAGGTGTTTTTATTGTAATAGATGTTCTTTTTTTTTTTTTTTTGCTGATTTCACACATAATTAAAAGCAGGAGAATGGACAGAAAATGAAGCTTTTTTCATAAATCACTTTTATTTTTTTAACCTCCCAGGAAACTGGACCAGGTCAATGCATTTTGGCTTGAGAAACATGGATAACATCTTACTGAAGGGGGGAAAAAAAGAAAAAAAAATGAATGTTGTTGCTTTTCTTTAGTGCTCAAAACTCAATGGCTTTTGATTCCTCAGGAGTGTCTTGTGCTTTCTGAAATGCTTCTATCCTGTATGCCCTGCATTCATAATCAGCTGTGGCTCTGTCTTTTGCTTCTGACCTTCCTTGCTCTGAGTCTCCAGTCACAACAGGACAAATTCTGGCTTTTCAGAACTGTCTCTCTGAAGTGCTACAGCAAGGAATGACCAGAGGAGGAAGTTTATTTCTCCACAAAACATCACTGTCTTTGTTCACCTAAATCAAAGCCAAGCTGTTCATTAAAACAAAAGCAAACAATCCTCAAGCATTTCACAGTGATCAAGAGGCCTTAAAATTAACATTTTGTTGGTTGTAGAATGAAGAACAGAATTTTCCAGATAATATTTTTGAGGGGAAAATAGGATTTAGTCATGCAGGTAATTACTCTGGAACTGCGGAGCTGTGATGTTCACGGTTCCTAGCAGTGTGCAAGCTGTGTCCTGCCTTGCTTGTTGATTTCTGCAGCTCAGGTGCACAGAAGGATCCTGCATCCGACCCCTCCGGGGAGAGAACAGGTTTAGTGTTGGCTCTGCAGAAGTGCTTGTCTCCTCTACATTCTGTGCAGTTCACATGTTGTAACTGTGACTGTGCCCATGTCTGTTTTGTGCCTCTTTCTCTGCAGTCACTGTGGCCATCAGTTATGTTTTGGCTGGGAGGAGAGTTGGCCTGGGGAAGCATTTATAATGTTTTTTTTAAAGGTTATTTGTTGTTGTCTTTTTCAAAGTGAATTCATCTTTGCTGTTTTATAGGACAGGCACTCAAAATTCCAGTGGCAAGCAGGAGCAAGAGTGAATATCCAGCTCTCAGGAAGCAGCCATTATCACCAAGTTTTATTGTGACGTGGATCAGTTGGCAGGAAGTGTATCTGTCAGCCCTCAATCACATTTGGAGGGCAGAACAGTCATTTGGCAGAGCTCAGGTTAGTCATCACCTGGTTCCCACTGCGCTGTGGCTCTGGGCAGTGGGAGGGAACCATTGGCTTTATTGCTAGTTGGGAGATGTTGTTCTCTAGGATCCACCACTGCACCATAGGAGCAGGCAGTCACATGGTGCCAGAGAGACAAGGCTCTTTTCCTGTGTAGAATTAATAGGTGCATGGGAATAAAGCATTTGGCCCTGTGTGAGCTCAGTGGTAAAAACAGCCTGGGATGCTGGCTAAGGCAGCAAGACCAGAGGGAAGGAACAGTTAGACTGACATAATGGGGATTCCTGCAGAACACTCCTATGGACTTCTGACTGTATTCTTCAGTTTACCTAACTAATGTTTTCTTCAGCACCGCTTTTAATTAATGATAATATCATTAATCACATAATTATGGGCTCATCCCATCCTTATGAGACTTGGGTAACTAATAAGGACTGGTAACACTTCAGTTTATTCTGCTGTGTTTCGCTGACTAAATTAAAGCAGTTGAGAAGAAGCAAGCATGCTGGGAGCAGAATCTCCAAAACATAAAATTTTGCTGACAATATGCAACATCTAGCTATTTCTGGAGAGCTGAAGAATAGGGTTATTTTATTTACACTTGTTTTTATGTACATTGCTTTCCACTGTCAGAACCTGGAGGATCTGTTTGGATCTGGTCACGTCCTTTTAACTCACTTTGTGCCCACAAGCACACACCAATGTTAGGACAAACACAGTGGGCAAGGATGATTTCTTGGAGTCAGAGGCTGTTTTATCACAATAGGTCAGGTAAATGTCCTTTAAATAGAACACAGGGAGTTCTTCCTGAAGAGATTAACTCCTGCAAGGGGCTGAAATCTTGCTGTTGGACTGCTTCAAATCCTGTTGATGCCATTACACATAGCAGTGACCACGTTACATTAAGAATACATGTGACTGAATCATGTGAAATGGCTTCTACTTTTAGTGGATTCATGTTTGAGGCTTGGATCTAATGCTAAAGGTTGGAGAAAGGCATGATGTGGAAAATTAATTGGCCTTTCTGTTCACTTCTGACATTTCTCTGCCAAAATCCACCTTCACTGTTTAAATTGCTCCTAATTTCAAAGGTTATCAGCATCATTCCCTCTGGAAAGAGGGTAGATCTTTTCTTAGAGACACTTTAGGCCAAGGAGATCCTTTTCTAAGCATCTTGGCTGTGGAGAAGACCCTGCACAGTGAACTTTGTGGGGTTCTTTGTTCCTGAAGGAGCAAGGATAAAAGATGGCTGTAGGAAGTCCAGCGTTTGAAGTCCAATCTCCAGCTCTGTCACAGATCCTCACTGACAATGGGAGCAGGTTGTACTCCAGAACAACAGAAATAACCTGTGGCTATAGCAGACAGTAGATTTAGCCTTTCCAGTTTGATCCATAAAGAAGTTTCCACATTACTCACAAGTACACCTTGCTTTCTGGAATCACTTTTGTTGCATGTCACGAAGCTCTTGATCTGTGTTCTGAGCACTAGATCAATTCCCTCCAGTCCTTTCCCATCTTTGGATTTTGCCTTTTCAATGCTGTCAGTATTTACGGTCTCCTCCTCCCAAAACCTCATTGTTAGCTGGTTTGCAGCCAGCTTTCACTGATTGCAGATCTTGCAATAATTACTGCTTTGGGTATTTTTTTGAGGATACGATGAGACTGTTGGTGTTGTTTTGTTGGTTTTTTTTCTTCCAGAAAATGAAGCTTTAGTTTTTGTTACTGAAGAAAACCGAAAGTTGCCTGAAGGATGAAAACTGGAAGGCAAACATCTAGAATATATGGAGTGCTTTTATAAACTCATCAGTTTTCAAGCAAGTTTCAGTCTAACTGGAAGGTTTTGAGCGCTTGGTTTAAGCAGTACAGCATAAAAAATATCAATTTCAGGCACATCTTGCATCCACAACCCTTTCATCATTGGCCCCGTGGAAGCACTTCTGTTTCTCCTGTGAGTCTCCATGTAATATTATCCTGGCTAGTTTAATATCCCAGTTTGTGCTGTGTCATGTGCTGCACCGGTTTTGTGTTCATCTTGCTATTTTATTTTTCTTCCACATTGGAGCTGAAATATTGCAGCCCTGTGATCTTGCTCCACTGTTCTCCCCTGATTTTTCAGTTGTGCTTAGATCAGCATTTACTCATCTCTGCCGCCCTTGTCTTTTCCCCTTGTTCTCTTCTCTATAACATGATCAAATCTTGTTTGCACAGGATTTTTATGGACTTTTGCATTCACTAGCTATGGGCCAACCTGTCTGTTGAAATTCCCCCTCCCTCCCCACCCCCCCATCAATCGTGCACTTTGACATCTCCTGCTAACTGCCATCCCTTAGCATCTATTTCTATCACTGCCCTCCATTTTCCAGGAAGAACTGATTAGGCAATAAATTCTGGGCTATCCATCATCATATGCCTGTAAGATGCTTGTCAGCCTATGAGGCACAGATCACTCTTAATTGATTGAAGTGAGCCACGGCTAAAATCGCTGAAGGCCTGACTTCCATTGACGTCTCCCTGTGATCCTGTCTGATGTGACAGAAGTAAGGCAGAGCCATTGTAAGTGCGATGTGGTGCAGTGCAGCATGGCTGATGGAAGACCTGCAGAATTCAGGTCGTGTCAGTCAGCTTTTGTTTGATTTCAGGTTTTATTTCCATTTATTTACAGTATTACCCATTATGTGTAGAGTGTTTGCTAAACAATGAAGAATAATGGTCCTGTCCCACGTAGCTGACAGCGAAAGGGCTGACAAAGGGAAGGAATGCAATAAATGTGGTAACTTATGTCTGAATCATGCTTCCCAGCCAGCTGTGCTGATTAAAAAAAAAACCTGGTTTTATGGGGAGGCTGGGAAGCAGCAACAATAAGTACCTTTGTGAGGGAGAAAAATATGAAGTATTTGGACCAGTGATTTGATTAAAGATGACTTGCTGCTGACAGCACAGGGAAGGGGGTCCTGGAGGGACATTTAGATTCATTGGACACAGACCTGTGTAGGGGGAGATAATCCTAATGGAGATGCTTGTATTTGAGAAAATACTGAGACAGCAGCAGCAGGACTTTGGGCACAGAACAATCTGATGAGCAGGCAAATGGCAGATGCTGAATGTGAGATGTGAACTGCTAAGGTAGGGCTTATGGGCTAGGGACAGTTGATGAAGCAGGGGAAGAAGTGGTTGGAGGTATTTTTCTGGCCAATAACCAAGTAGTCCCATATTCATGTGATGCAGAGGATTCAGAGGAAGGGCCCAAAGATGTTCCAGGACCATGCAGATGTGGCACTAAGGGACGTGGTCATTTGACATGGTACGGGTGGATTGATGGTTGAACAAGATGGTCTTAGTGGCCTTTTCCAGCCTTGATTCTGTGATTCATCCACTCAGTGTGACTTTGAGTTTGGCTTTGTTCCACTAAGATGCAATGACAGAGTCCTACTAATTCCATGGAATCCTTAGAAATCAAAACTTGCTGTGGCGATCAGCAAATTCAATAAAAGCATCAATTTCCCCAGCTAGACAATTGAAGAGCATAAATGAGGGGTAGCTGATTTCTGTCTCTGAGTTAATGTCACAAATTATCATTGATTTAAGTGAGAGGAAACTATACTCCAAAGAAAAGGGTCTTCCCTACTAAAACATCCTCCACCCTATGTGTGTTGGTCTCCAGTACGTCTGGGTAATGAAACTGCTTTTTCTACCCTACGAAGACAGGCTGAGGGAGCTGGGCTTGTTCAGCCTGGAGAAAAGAAGGCTGTGGGGTGACCTCATTGCAGCCTGCAGTACCTAAAGGGAGCCTACAAACAGGAGGGAATCAACTCTTTGAAAGGGCAGATAACTGCAGGACAAGGGGAAATGGTTCGAAGTTGAGGGAGGGAAGATTGAGGTTGGATGTCAGGGGGAAGTTCTTGACAGAGAGAGTGGTGAGGTGCTGGAACACAGAGGTTGTGGCTGCCCCGTCCCTGGAGGTTTTCAAGGCCAGGTTGGATGGGGCCCTGGGCAGCCTGGGCTGGTATTAAATGGGGAGGTTGGTGGTCCTGCATGTGGTGGGGGGGGGTTGGAGATTTGTGATCCTTGAAGTCCCTTCCAACCCGGGCCATTCTTTGATTCACAGACAACTGGTTCACCACTGGCTGTTTGTCAATAGCCACAATCCCATTTTGCCAAGAGCCCAGAGCATATCTTAGTGTGCCAGTACCTAATTTGCAGACTGGCTGGTGTGTATAGGTTGGCTGTGGAGGCGGGTGCCGTGGGTGTGCTCCAATGATGGAACAGAGGCAGAGTTGCATCTGTGCTCCTTGCTAGGGATGGTAACCTTTATGCAAAGGCAGGGCAGGCTGTGACATTTAAACAGCTACAGTTGCTTGCGTCAGTACAACCAGTGGCAGGGCACTGACCTGGGGAACGTCTCATTTTTGCATTGATCCATTGGCTTTGACGTAGAGGAGGCTCACTTCAATAACAGATGTGACATCCTGACACGCTGTGACCTGCCAGAGGTGCCAGCTCCTCTCATCACCTTGCAATAGTGATTCACTGCTTTTGTGCTTGATAAGTTCTATTTTGTGGGGTTTTTTTGGTTGTTTTTTGTTTTTTTTTCCTGATAGCCCCCATCTGCAATAGAAATGTTCTGAGAGGTATCAGCAGACACGATGTTCTTTCTACTGTTCATCACAGGGACAGGACTTTGCAACAGGGGTGATATGTGTTGGGGAGATGAACCGTTTTCAGGCAGCTGAGCTTTAGCAGAACAGGATGCTCAGTTCCAAGGGGAGAGGGATGTTTGCATCAGTCCCAGGGATGAAAGCAAAGTTGCTTTGCGATGTAGTCTGATAGAAAGTGGCTGTTAGGAAAAAAAGATGTCTTTAAAAGTCAGGTGTGGATTTGCATTCTGAACTGACAGTTGCACAAGCTGGTAAATCATGCATAATGAATACCTTATTAGCTTAATTTTGTCTGTTTGGGGTGGCTGTGAACAGCCCATTAGAAAATAGCAGTTTTCTCCAAGGATGCCAAATAGTTGGTTATTATATCTGCAAATAACACTGAACCTGTAACTTGAGAGCAGCTTATTGTGCTATTCAGAGGTCAAAATCAGAGCACTGGCTGGATAGATAGCTGCTTAGTATGCTTTTCTCCCTTGAACATGGCAGTGTAACTTCTAGAATCAAGTTTCTTGTGTGCAAAGGGCAGAGGGATGACCACAGGCTCAGTTTCACTACCCCAAACCAGCCCAAAACTGTGATACATCTGCATTACGGGGCCTTTCTGATGCCAGTGTCTGTAGACTTTACATTTTTCAGCCTCTTACCTATTCTTTTCAATCATTAGGGCTACATAGAGATCTTTAGTTTTAAGAGAAGATGGTATTCCCAATTATGCCCCAGGAATGTGAGAGGGAAAATCAAATACCTGAGAGCACCAAACCACAAATGTTCCTTTGTAATAAAGCACAGGATTAGCACCCAGTAAACTGTCAGAGCTCCTGCTGGAAGTGCAGCAAAATGTGAAGCAGCAAAAGGACTTGTTTAAAAATTCAGATTGGTATTTATGGGCTTAGAACTTTTTCCCCAGAAGGAACATAGCTGCAGTCTTGTAAGTGCAGGTAGCTGTCACAGAAGCTTTCTGTTTCATGGCTAGAAGTACCAGAGGCAACAGTGGTATTTTCAAGACAGCTTTGATGCAGGATGTTCAAAAGCATGATTTCTATTCTACTCCAAAACCTGGCCCCCCAGAACCTCCCTTGACCTCTTCCAGGTATGAAACAGTTCTGTGTAGGCTTTAATGCTCTTCTTAAGATTTTCCCCTGTTCTCCCCACGTGCTTCTTGCCAAAGAGGTGGCTGAAATGGTACCAGCAGCGCTTTGTACTGCAGATGGATTCTGATTATTCATAAGATGGTCAGTGAGAATGGGGCTATTTCATGTCTTGTCAAAGCAGCGCAAGTAGGATGCTGCTTTTATGAGACTTGCTGCTGCCTTCTCTCAGTCATCTCTTTCATGTGCCTGAGCAGGACAGAGGTGACACTCTGCTTCATAAAGAGCCACAGCAGTGTGTGAGACAACTCAGGAAGCAGTTTACAAACAGCAAAGAGAAAGATCAGAGAATGGCAATATTTTAAGCTGAATTTCTACTACTTTCCAAGTGAGGATTCCAGCATGAGTACATTAAATTCTCGTATTACTCAACAGTCAGGGCTATTTAGCAATAAAGACCTCTGGCACTGAAAGAGACTCAAAACAAATCTTTCCAGCCAGCAATAAAATGCAAGGAGTGTCATGTTGAAGATCACTGGGTCGCGTAGCTTGTTAAGGCAAGAGGCTGGAGGCTTATTTGTGCAATTGCTGCAAGTGATCTTGTCTTATGACACACTCACTGCAATAGATAACTGCCTTGGAGTTTAAAAAAAAATTAAATACAGTCCCATGAATACAGTTCTGTAGCCACAGTAAATTAAATTGTGCACATACACACAGGGAGAGCATTAGGGCTTTTTGAAACTCGATCCAGGCTGCATTTGGAATTGGTTTTATAGCTCTTGATTGTTCTCTCTGGAAAAAAAAATCATTGCAAGCGATGCTTGTTGTGTGGCCTGGAAAATGAGGGAAAAAGGCTCAAAGCCAATGTGTGCAGCAGCATCTTGTCTGAGAGTCCCCAGCTTCCAGTCCAGGGCAAAGGAAGAAAGCAGCCTGGGCTTTCCACCTTTTCTTATGTAAAATGAAGGTGCCTGACTGCACAGCTTTCCAGAGGCTTGAATAATGAAGTAGCTCTAACTAAAGATTATATTGAAGTTTGATGTCTGCAGTCCTTTGCACTGCATCCACAGCATGCAAAGCCCCTGCTTGCCACCAAGGGGAGGCCCAGTCCTGCAAGCACAAAAAAAAAAGCCAGCTGAGTACCAAGTGCAGCCGAAGGCCCTGGAGTTCCTAATTTTCTACAGGGCCTTTTCTGAGGTGGTCAAAGCATCTTAGTCATTTGCACCAGTTCTTATGCTGAAAGTGACATTGGAATGCAGGACTGAGTGAGTGTCAGTAAATTCTACTTGTACAGAAACGCAGCATTTTACATTAACAGAGCCCCAGGGCTCTGTTATGACCCAGCCTGGCTCAAAATGATGTGTTCTTTGTCAACCTTTGTGCCCAAAGCAATATCAAAATAGTAATGAAGCACAGAATTGCTTACAGTATATTCCATGACTAGCTTTTTTTCTAACTTTTTTTTTTTTTTTGTGGCAATGTAGGAGACAATGCACTGATTCTGGCTGGGGGAAAGGCACGTTAGCAGGACATGTCATGTAAGCCAGTGTCAAGATAACAGAGTCCTTGATGTTGCTGTTCTTCTGCTGGGAGGAGAACTGTCTCCTATGGGAGATGGTTGATCTGTTGGTTTTTGGCCTCTGCTATTACATGTTATTTGTGCACTCTAGGTTTCTTCATACATGTTAAACAGCCTGTGCTGGTGAGAACATCAATGCCTTGCCATGTCATCTGGCTGACGCTGGATATTATCTACATATTTGTGCTCTAGTTTAACTTCGAGGAAGAAGTTATATCCCAGATAAATACTACAATCCCATTTTCCCCTCAGAAGTCTTTACTGCCCTCTCTGAACTATTAGCTCAACACAAACTGTACTCTTCTGGCCGTCTGAAGTGAAATACACATAGATGTGTATGTGGTAGCCCACCCTGGAAGTTCTTTTGGGAAAGAAGAGATCAGTTGGCTCCTTTAAGAGGGTTACACAGATGGGTGCCTACAGAGTGGCTCTTCTGTGGTATTTTTCCTCAAGCAGACATCTGGTCCTACTTCTGTCTTCTTGAAGGCAATGAATGTTGTTTCCAGTGCATCATCCAATGTTTTGTTATTAAATAATTAGAGAGTGGTTTTTATAAGCATTCTGACTGCAGAGTTGTTGTTGTTGTTATTATTATTATTATTACTATTACTGCCTGCTGGCAATGGAGAGGACGACAGTGATCCTCCCTTGATGTCTGTTGAAACAATGCGAAGAAAATGGGCAGACCTTTGGATTCTAAATAACACTCCTATCCATAAATAATGCTCCTGAATCCATAAATTCAGGGCTCTTTCTAGTGAGACTGTGTCTTCCTGCCAGAAGGCATTCATCTTTACATACAGGCACAGTGTCTGCCCTGTGCTCCTCTCTCAGCTCTGGTCCAGCTGTGTTTTGTGGCTGTGTATTTCTCACAGAACATCTTTTTTGTGGTTATAACAGCACCCAAAAGGACACACATCTGCTGGGTTTTCTGATCAGTTTGAAAATTTTCCACCCATAAATTTTATCTGTGTGATGAGGAGTAAAAAGCAAAAAGTAACAAGCAGTCATTTATTTGGGATTTCCAAATGTCCAGACTGGAGGTGACCGGAATTCTGGCCCAGTTTTGTAACTTGGTAGCTGCAGAACTCAGCACATCCCTTGGGGATGTCTTGGACTCAGAACAAAGAAACCCAGAATAGGGTCATCAAAAAGCCTTGCTAATAGCCGGGGGCCTTTTGCTGTGCCTTTGGTGCAACTGTATTTGTTCCATACCTAAGAAAGCTTCCATGTGACAACAGAGTCACGATATCTATTCTTGTCCTTAACTTTGTTCCATTTCTGTTTGAAAAATAGGGCTGTAGCATATGGATGGATGAATGTAGCAGCGCCAGCTATCTGAGGCATAACCTATCATGGGATCTTGCCCAGTTGGTCACCCAGGGATGGGTATGCTATAGCTCAGGAGCTCCATGTGTAACAAGGGCAACTCCCAAGATAAGGTCATGGCGCAACCCCCAGTGAGGGCGTGCTGGTGGCAGGCTCCTGCCTAATTGCAATATCTAGGCCTCCAATTGAGGCCCAGGTACGTGACAGCACATCCTATGGCAACTCCCAGGGAGCCTCTGTGTTTCCCAGCACATGTGGTACACACTTGGCTGCCCAACGTGCGTGCTGTATGTAGAGAAATGTGAGCCAGAAGCTCAGCACGTGCCTTAAGTTCTTCTCATGTGCATGGTGCTGCTTTCAGCTTGGGGAATCAGACCAGAATGCTTGACTGTTTGCTCTTACGAAGGTTGCTGGGTGCTAGTCATTAGGGATAGGAGGGCTGCATGCTCTCTCCCACGCTGGCTGTGAAGCCTCAGGAAGAGCCACATTCCTTCTCCCCTTCAATGAAGATTGCCCACTTCCATCATATGAGTCAGAGGATCAACCTCACTTTGACAGGGCATCTGTCATGTATAAGTAACCTGGAGAGGGAAAGAGGGTATCTAGCCTTTGCTTTGCTAAAGCTTAAGGAGCTGTCAAAACCACAGGCTGAAGGGAAGCAAGCGCTACCCCACTTCTGTCCGTACTCCTCCATCACTGCGGTACATGTGTGAGATTATTTCAACACATATTTTTCTTCCACAGCAAGCAAGTTCCCAGCTATAGGAGGCTGACAGGCCTTGTGTAACTTGTCGTTACTCATCAGCACTCCCAGTTCTCATTTGGATCTCAGGGTGTGGTCCTAATTAGCTGATTTTGTAACAACACCCCAGTGACTTGGTGAGGGATAGACATCCTAGAAACCCATTAAATAGGGGTACAGTGACTGCTTGTCCTTGGAATACTCTTTTGGATTGCTGTTTGCTTCTAGAAATTGAACCTTTGGGATTTTTTGTCCATCCAACACAAATAGCTTCTAAATCTGTTGAATAAATTCACCTAGGTTATGCTGGTGGATAAATTGTATAGAAATGATCAGCCCTGTAGAGATTTCATAAAAACATGCAACCTGGTAGAAGAGTAAGAATAGTTTAAAGGTCTTTACTGATAATCTTGTGCTTGTTTAGGAAACAGAAATGGAAATCTTTCCACATGGAAAGAAGCATGCATGAATATCCGAAATATAAGAAAAAGCACTGCTCACAACTCAGTTGCTAAATCTGAGCAAACTAGACTGAGTACGTGTTTTGTTATCTCCTGATAAACTTAGCTTGTGTTTTTCTGTTGCTGCTTTGAAGTTCTCTTACCTAAATGGGAAGATACCACTAAGCTGATTGCTGGTCTCCTGTGGTCTTCAGCAGACATCAACTGAACCACGAGGCTTCCACCAGAAAGACATGAGCTTGGGCAAGGACTGCATAGTAATTGAGATCAGGTACAGTCAGACATGTATAACCAAGACTGTACTGTTTGGAACAAAACAAGGCTTTGCTTTGGTTGTTTTTATATCGTGGAGCAATGTTTAGACTTGTTGGTTGCCTTTCAAATAGTTCAATAAAATCAAGTGCAGGTTCAGCTTTTGCTTTATCTCTGTTTTGGTGTGAATTGATCATCTTTGTTTTTTCAGTTGTGTCCTTTGATTTGGAATAACAAGCTTTTCTAACCTCAGTCAAACCCATTAAATGCTTTGTGAAGGTTGTCTGTTTCTATGTAAGCATGCTTGCTAGTTGCTTCCACCTAGATGGTGGATAAGCCAGACAGTACCAGTAATCTCTGCTCTGTTGATACTGGCATCACTTTCTGTGTTTCATTATCTATCAGGAAATACACTCCGAGTGTTATCTCTTTCCAGTGTTTTAAGACAACTGGCTGTGAAACTAGTCCAGCATTTCTTATGGAAGAAAGAAAAAGCCTTTTCATAATTCACATGATTGAGAGTTTAGCTTCCCATCATGTGCAGACGACCACAGTTAATTTTTAACTTCATACAATTTGCATCTTTCAGAAAATGACTGTTTTCATTGCATACAGAACAGCATGGCCGTGGTACAGCTGTTGTCGTAAGCAGATCTTGCTGCCTCTATTTCCTTAACCTTCCAGTCTGTCTCTAGATATTTTGATTTGGAAGCTTTTTTCTTTCTTCTTTTTTTTCTTTTGCATCTTTGACGCTTTCATTTGAGCAGCTCACTTGTCCCCAGCCTCGGAAATACCCCCTGTTTTTTGCAAAGTCAAATCCATTTTTCATAGTGACCTTGCTTTGACCTTGCTATCTGTCTTTCCTTAAGTTCTGTGGGCTCTAATTAGTCCATCTGTCAGCTGTCCAGGTTCACGTGACAGGACACGAGCATCGCCACACAGATTGGAAGCTGGCTGAGTGCTTGAAGATGATAAATGGGAAACGTCAGAGGATTTGGATGCTGGTAGCTGTCTAATGTCTTATTGCAAGCCTTGGCATTAGATCTGATCTGAACATTGTTAATAGTCGGGAAGAAAGGTTAAAGGACATACTAGTGAAACTGGCAGCGATACCATCTGCTTGCTCTTACAAAGCAAGGCTCTTGAGCAAAGTTTGCCATGTGTTGTTATCAGTTAATGCCCACTTTGAAGCCTTGAGATCCTGTGGGTTTGCGTAGATTGAAAGTTAGACCCTGACTCGAAGATTTTGACAAAGGGACTTAAGCAAGCAGATGCTACACATACCTGTCTGAGCACAGTGGTGGCCAAACTGGTGGGTTTGAGTATGTAATCTGAAGATCAGTTAATTGCCAGGCCTATTTGATGAGCAACAGGGTGAAATAGGAGGGATTCATGGTCTGCTGGCTAGCTTTTACTACACCAGGGAGACACTAATGAGCTTATTGCAGCTGTCAAGATCTATAGGCACACTGCCTTTCCCTATCTGTTTCTTGTAGCCACAACTTTTTTGTAGCTAACCTTAAATCCTGATTCAGCATTCTGCATGAATGGTACTGCGGGGTTTTGTAGCTGGTTGGAAAGCGGGTAGCCTGGCAGGGTAGACACATGTAGGAGCCTCACAAATAAAGGGCTCAGCTGCTGGGTATGGTAAGATGTGATTCATGGAACTGCAGCTTTGCTAGGACCTGATGTAAATGAAAGTGTCCTTGGGATCCAATGGATAGCGCAAAAAACTGGCTAGTGACACTGTATTCCCATCTGAACAGAGGCTTTAAAGCCAAAAGGTGCATTTCCCTGAGTTTATTCCCACTGAACTTGTTATGAGAGGGGTAAACAAAGCAATCAGGAGCTCTTCTGAAAATCCTGTTCCAGACATTTCAGTGTTGGCTGCCACTTGAACAAGAACATACATTTTGCTCGTACATTTTCATTTTGGTGCTCAGCTGCTCTGATTTCAGAATATCCCAAAACTCAGACTTCATTTGAGGTGTCGTTCCTGAAAACAGGACTGCTCAGTAGAAATATGTAGCTGATATCCAAGGACTGTGAGCCAAAAATCAGCAACGCAGTTCTCTGTGAGGGATGTCCTCTCTGACCCCTTGTATTTCCAAGCTCAAACACATTGAAAATGAGAAGGAAAAAAAAAGTCAGTGAAGAATTCTTGAGATGTCTTTGCTGGTGGCAAAGTAATAGAGCAGTAGTGTGGCAATGCCATGTCACCTGCAGTTCCCATTAAATATTGCTGCCTGTAGGCATTCTGAGGGTCCTCATTTCTTTTCAGAAGTACTCAGTGATAATCCTTCTAAAATCTCTGCCATTTTCAGGTGCTTGACATTAGGTATTCAGGAAATAAGGAGGAACCTACCTGGCTCCTGCCATGCCTTTGGAAGGAATTTGTAGTGGCCAAGAGAGCAGGTGCAGTCATGCACAGGGAATGCTGTGGGCTGCTTGACAAGAGCCTTTTTTATAGTTTTTGCAAGTGGCATACCAGTTAGCATAAGACTCTTACGCCTTTCCACCATCATCTAGCACTGCCCACAGTGTTGCCTAATGCTGTCAAGGCCTCAGGCAACTGCTGTCTTGTGTGAAGAAGCCAGTGTTTTAAGTTAGCTGTAGACTTTCACTTTTGCATTTGGTTGTGCAGACAAATGTGATGTTCTTTGATTTTTTTTGTTTCCTACTCATTCAGGTTTCAGAGTGTTCAGAAGCATGGACTTCATAAAGATCTATTTTTTGCTACAGGTCTACTCTATGAAAGCTGTAAATCTGTAGTACCCATTGCGTGAAGGCTCTTCTTCCCCTTTTCTGCTTCTATAACCATTCTGGTATAAAGAGTGGCACCATCTTGTAGCACCTTGCTAGTGGATGCCATCTTAGCAAAGCATGCTAGCAGGCCACATAACTTGCATCCATCTTTGAGCAGCTGGGTCTGCTCAGCACTGGTCTGCTAGTGCCCTGTGAGTTGCAGGTAAGAGTGGGGGGCTGCAGGCCGCTCTTGCAGTGCTCCTTGGCCTGGATTGATTTGTTGACAAGAGATCTGTGTGGACAGCTGAAGTCCACACATGGCATCCCTGCAATTCCTTTGCAGATAGAGTCCAACATGTGGTCAATATTAGGTTGCACAAACCATGAGGAATGCCCCGCCGCTGCAGTTCAGTAACTAAAGACACTGCAGAGTGTGCAAGAGGAAAGTACCAGAGTCCTGCCTCTTTGAGTCATAGCATTGCCCCACTGCTCCCCTTACAGATCTTCTTTAGTTGATGCTGCTTTGCATGTGTTTTGTGGCATCGTAGTTCATCTGGTTATGCTTCTTCTCTCACTGCTGGAGCGATCACTCCTCCAGGCCCCGAAGCACTGTTCACCCATGTGTCTATGGAAGACTCTGTGGTTTAGTTGTAGCATGCACAGACATTGCAAGATTAGTGTTTTGCTCTTGTTTGTTTGTTTTCCTCACAGCCAACAGTTTTGGGTTTTTTTTTCTTTTTCCAGCACTGGCTTCAATGGAGTAAATATTCTGCCCTGGCAGATTTGCTCCAACTACTCCTGTGTTAGATGGTCTTGGAGATCATCAGTCTGACTCCATTCTCTCCTCTTCCCAATTCTGTCCTGCATCACTTCCCTAAGCTTTTGTTTCTCGATAGAGCTAACTTGGCACACCTGGGAAGTGTCATTGCATCCATTTTCACTGAAGTAAAAGCTCCTCTACTTAAAAGAACGTCTCAAGGAAAGGACTCAGTGTTTGTGAGTTCTTGGTGCAAAGCAAGAAACTTTTTGCCCCACACTCTGTGCCCCTTGTGTCATCGTGGTGGGCCATAGCCACATGTGAGGTAATGAGCTCTCTAAAGACCTCCTCTAAAGACCTGCCTTGGATGCAGTCAGAGCTGTCCTGAGGATTCCTACAGTTGCATGTTCACAGAAGCAGGTTCTGCTTTTCTTCCCCCTGCTCTGAACCAGCAATTTGCCCCTCTGCCCGGAAGAGATGAACTGCAGTTCTTCAACAGGAGAAATAACATACATGAAAGTTTCTTGGTTAAAGAAAGAATTTAGCTTGTCTCTCCTCTTCCCTCTCTGCCTGTGTGCACCTTAGCATTGTCACTGGGACACTGGTCAGTCTGTCAGGAATGGCCATGTAGTTGCACAGCCTCCTGTGCCACCTGCAGGAGTTGGTAAGCAAAGGAATTAGAAAGCAAGAAGGTATAAGGGATTAATGAAGTTCTCATCTTGCATTTTTGAGCTGGAACTGTATGGTGTTTGGGGAGATGAGTACAGGCACTCTGAGAGCCAATTGACATTGAGTTATTCTGGTTTTACAGTGGTGAACTCGAACAAATTACCCTTTGGGTTCTTCCCAAGGGGAATGTTTGCTGTCTCGGTTCACAAAGGAACTAAGGATGTGCATTTGCTTGGGAATATTATTATCCAAATCACAGTGTTCTTTTGAAACAGTTTTTTGACTGAATACCAAAAAGAAGCAATCAAATGCTTGCCTCAAAAGACCTTGGCAAAGCAGTGAATGGTGAAATCATAAATTTCTTTTCTCCTTCTCCCTTAGAGCAAAATTATCTATTTCTGGATGTTTTTTTCTGGCCTTGGAAAGGAAGTGAATCGAGTTTGCAAATGGAGTTTGGATCAAATGAAATGAAATCTGCTGTGCCTTTTACATATAGCTAAACTAGGGCAGTGTCCTGAGGAGCAGTGTTTGTTCTTCAGCCACAGACCTCTTTCTCCTAAGGAAGTTTGGTAGAAGAAACGTGTGTAGTGTAGAACTGAGAGTTTACATGTGCAGGTTTCCTCTCATCTGTATCAAAATTTCACCAGGGAAGACTTTTAAGTTCATTGAACAGCACTCTTAGCTACCCTTAGATCAAAGTTCCTCTGCTCCAAGATCGTTCTGGCTGGCAGGGTTGCCTCTTCCATGTTTACCCCTGGGTGAAGTTTGGCAAGGATTCATTCAAGATTCTCTTCATTTTTGAGGCATGATGTTGGTTTGTGGCTAGAACAAATGGCGTGTAGGAGAATCTATTTTGATCTCCTGTATGAAATATGCTGAGAACAGCAAAGTCTTCTTCCACAGCTTGCTTAGATACTGAAGGACATGGGCAGCATGCTGCTTGGTTGGGGTTTTGTTCCACGTTAGGGCTTGATTATTATGTCCCCAGGCTGGATGTTGGCTGTTGAAATGTAACCTTTCAGGGTTTTGATAGCATTGCTGCGTTTGCTCAAATGTAGTTTCATTTATTGTTCAGTTCTAGCTAGTCAGGGAGGGTAAGGTCTGGGTGTATCATGCCTTGAGCTGCTGAAGGCTGACCATTACATGGTGGGCAAGACTTGCATCCACTGCGGGGTCCCACATTCCCCAAGTAGTGTAGTAAGCTCAACAGCACTGGGGTACAGAAAATGGGTTTGTCCTCTGTCAGCCCGTGTGACACTGCTCAGAATGGGAACCAAAACCATGACAGTAGATCAGGGTAATTAGAGCTCTTGTAATTGCAGCCTGATGAGTCTCCTTGCCCTGCTTGCCAGTGCAGGAGTTTTCATAAATGAGCAGGGATCCTTTCAGCACTGGAGAAGAGAAGCTGTTTCATCCGGCACTGAAGAGAGTCAGTGGCTTAAAGAAGTTGGGAAAGCTCAATTTTCTTCCCGTCTGGGAAGCTGGCAGATGTGAGGAAACAGGCATCAAGCACGCCTTTGGTCTCACAGGAAGTTTATGGAGGTGGATAAATTCCTCAGTAATTTGAGGAGGATCACTGTGCTCGTTTGATGAATCTTAATATCTGGTCTGAAATATGTCATTCTTCTTGGAAAAATGTTTGTGCCCTAAAGAAGTCAAACCTAAACTAAATTTAGAAGTGACCTCTAAATTTAACCACAAAACTGATGGATGCAGATATTTTCATCACTGTCAGAGTACTCCAAGCCATTTTTGGTCAAAACTTCAGTATTTTCCTATATTTTTTCAGTGTTAGCAGATGGGGCGATTGAGTGTACCTGGTCTTCTCCTGGGTGGGATAAGAAGCACTGCTGGATGATCAGAGCTCATCAGATAAGTTTGTATCAGATTTGTTACAGTCCACGGTGCTCTGAGCAGTCCTCTCTGCTGCCAGAGCTCCCTCTGTACCTGCGCTTTACTCTCTCCTTTCATCTCCAGTTTTTAGTAAAATCTCACCACTAGCTGCTGAAAAAAAGATCAGCAATCAATTGAATAATAACAGTGCTCAAGCCTCACATCTGTGCTGTACTCTTTGCGGGTGCGGGGTCTGATTCTGCTGTCTAGACTTAATATGTTACATTGAATTCAGTCAGGATGCCAGGACTGATCTCTCTGGAAGGAAATGGAAGATGTAGGAAGCTGGGTAATTAGATTTTCATTTATACATGTTTCTCTTGTTTCAGCTTCTGTGTTGTTTGTTGTTTTTTAATTTCCCTGGGTGGGTAGGCGTGAGATACTCACAAGTATTAAGAAATAATTCCAGTTCAGCGATGCCAGGAAGTTGCAAGCTGTAGCTGAGGGTACTTTCTTCTTCCCAGCACTTGCTTGTGAACTCAGGGAAGCTGGAGAGGCCTGGCAAGCAGCCCACACTCCTTACTGCTGCTGACACCTCTCCAGCAGAAGCAGTGTGTGGGTAGGCAGGTAATTTCATCACAGGGAGGAGGAGGCATGCATCACCTTTTGTTTAAGCAGAAGCATCTTTTTGGAATGCTATCCATTTTATCGGTTAGGGCTTGAAGAAAGAGCAGCCAGGAGAGGCTGGATATTATAATTAATGCAAGTGGAGGCAGGCTGCTGCGTCTGCCTGCCTGCCTGGAGAAGAATAACCTGTTGAATTTGCTAGGCATTGTTGCTGTGAGGACAAAAGCTACGGTTACAGGGAGCACAGCAGTAACAAGTGGATGAGGTAGCTGCTTCAGAGCTATGCTGTGGGGAAGAGGCAGGGGCTTGGATTTCGGACACTGGATACCCATTTGGGTTAGAGCCTCCACTTTTGCCTCCTAAGCCTGGGGAGGAGGAATACGCGGCCCACACGGTTTTGATTGGGTCAGCCGAGGATGGCCGCGCTCTTCCAGCACTTGAGGATCCTGCTGTGGAAGAACTGGCTGAGTGTCAAGAGGCAGCCGGTGAGTGCGAAAGCAAAGCCGTAGAGGAGCGGGAGCTGGAAGCCATGGAAATGCTCCTAGGGATGGAACACCTTCCCTATGAGGACAGGCTGATAGCATGGATAAGCTCTGGGGGAGAACTGATAGCAATCTTTCAGCATCTGAAAGGGAGGTTGTAAGAAAGGGTGCCGACTTTTTAGCAGGGTCTGTTATGATAGGACAAGGGGAAATGGTTTCAAACTCAAGGAGGGGAAATTTAGATTGGATGTAAGGAAGAAGTTGTTTGCAATAGAGGTGGTGAGGCACTGGAACGGGTTGCCCAAGGAGGTGGTGGATGCCCCTTCCTTGGTGATTTTCAAGATCAGGCTGGATGGGGCTCTGAGCACCTGATGGAGCTGTAGGTGTCCCTGTTCATTGCAGGGGAGTCGGACCTTTGAGGGTCCCTTCCAACTCAATTGATTCTATGGAATGAGGAGCAAAAAGGATTCTACACCAGAGGAAAGTCATGGTGTTAAAGTATAAATATTCTGGAAGCTGTCAATAGAGACAGAGAGGGAAGGAAAGGAATGACATGGAAGAGAAGATGGTCGTTTAAGCCCAAGTGGTTGGGTCTTGCATTGAGGGCTCAGGAGTCCAGAATGAATACCAGGGACGCCTCTGTTCCCTTGGGCCAGTGGTTTATGCAGACTAAACCATACACAGACTCATGGGCAGACCTGAATTAAGGATGTTAAATCCAGTGTGAACAGACCCTGCTCCCTGCTTGAGGGCACTAGGGGTATCCTCTGTAGCCTTTTGTAACAGTTGGCCAAAGGAAAAGGACTCTGAGAGGTACGGGTAGGGCAGATTTCCACTGCAGTCCAGTACATGGCAAATCAAACATACCAGATGGTCTGTCTTTCCAAAAGAAAGCACTGCCAATGGTGTCCAGAGATCAATGTGAATTGCAGCATCATAGAGGCAAGCGGTCCTTTGGGTGGCACGGCGTGTCCAGGCGAAGCCTATTCTGGTAGTTTTGTTGCAAGCTGGTTTCAATACAACTGCACTGGAGTTCATGGACAAGTGTTGCAACCCATCCCCTTGCTAGTAATCCAGATGTGATGACTTTTAAACTTTCTAGTTGAATGGAAAGCATTGGCTGGTGCAGAAAAAGCTGACAAGAAAAGTGGCCATGGAGAGTGTGATTTAATGATGGAATGAAAGACCTTATATCACTGCATGCTGCTGCAAGGTCCACTGTGTGCCTGCCCTGTCCTGCCTCTCAGGTCGGGAGCCTGGTTGGGAGAGTCTTTAATCTGAGTCCTTGTGATCTTCCCCAGGAGCTGCAGACATGCTGTGTTCCTCTGAGCTAAGTCTGGGCCTGCTGCAAAGGATACTGGAGTCTTTTTGTGAGATGCAGAAAAATACCAACAAATTACCTCCAGTTTCTCAAGAGCAATTTTAACAAGGTTGTTAGAACCTGGAGGCTTGGGTCTCTTTCAGCTCCTGCACCTGGAGTAAATGCTAACCTAAACCTTGCGTATACAGCTGACTGTACAGACTTGCTGCTCTTGGTTTCTTGTAGAGATGAAACATCTGTAGAATGGAAATGTCAATTAAAGTATGTCAATGTTAGGGCAGACGTTCCATCCAACTCTCCTTCCTTTCCCTCTCTTGCTCTCAATTAGGAATCTTGCTCAGACTGGAGGGAGTGTGAGGCCATAAACCCACAGTTCTGCTCCCAAATGCATCCTGTTTTCCCTATCCTTTCAGCTTCCTCCTTTTTTATTTTCACCTGTGTAATCTGTCTCCACCAGTGGACCAAGCTTTCAGGAAGTTTGTTGTGTTGTTTTTTTTTTGCCTGTGCTCATTTTGCAGGGGAAGCACTCTGAGCTTCTCTGTTTCTGATAACCCATGAATGCATTCCTGCTGCTGCAGTGATGTTCACTGCCCTCCCCAGGGCTGATTGGCATGTCACAGAGCACTCTGACACAAGCCAGCTCCCATCCCTCTGCAGACTGAAGTGCTTTCCCATTGCTCTGTTTATCAGCCTCTCCAGGGCTAGCAAATAACATTTGATCCTGCATTTTGCTTTATGCTTTATTTCCTCTGTGCCCTTTCTTCAGAGCCCCTGAGAGATTGCCTCTGCTTGTGCAGCGCGGGGAGAGCTACAGCTTCTTGGCCATCAATTTGATGAAATCAGCTGAAGCTCTTCATCCATACCCAGGGAGAGCCTCAACACAGGTTACTCCTGCTGAGAAAGGAATGGCCGTGAGTTGAGGGGGCAATCTTCTGGGAGCAAAGTTTGGCCTGCCTGCCAGAGGGAGCTGGAGAAATCAGTGCCTCTTGCACTTGTTTATTGTTTTCCATCTGTCACTTCTGTGCAGTATGCTTACTTAAAAAAAAAAGGCAGAAGGCAGAAAAAAACCACACGCCTGCATCCAAATGTAAAAAGATCTGAGATTTTTAATCTGCTCTTAGCACTGAAACAGTCCAGTAACTAAAGGATTATGCAACATGTGGCACAGTGCTTAATCTCACAAGCCAAATTGGCTTTGATTATGGCAAACATGTTCTACCTGCACAGGTTTGGCCAGGCTGGTTGTCTTGTTTTCATTAAGTAGGAAAGCCTGGGACAGTGAGAACACTGTTGTGTGGCAGCTGACGTATCCAGCTGCTGTTAAATCCCATTAAGTCAAAGGACAGAGATTCTAAAGGAAGAGCTGTCTGGGAAGTGGGGAATGTTAGCACTGTATTAGCTCCAAACAGGGAGGTGCAAAGATTTCCTTCAGTGTAGGCAATCAGCATTCATTTCTTCCCCCAAAATAGGAAGGATATCTTGCCATTCCTTTAGGCAGCCTCTGACTAAGATCAATTTCAGTGCTGTTACCCCATAATTTTATTTTAGCCTACATGGTACGAAACTAGGAGGATACCTTAATAATACCATGTGCATATGAATTAGTCCAAGTTAAAAACTGTGTTTGTGGTCTGATTATAAGGCAAACGTGATACAAAGTATTATATAAAAAGATGTTAGTTTCAGGGATGGATCTTGTTGTATAGAGTACATATAAAGAAAATAGAGTAGTGTCTGTAAAAGCTAAAAGCTGCTTTCTGAATGCTGAAATTTGAGGAAGACTTCCTCTAAAAGGATGTTTTAGGAGGTGGTTTGACATTTGTCAGTTCCCTGTTTTGGGGCACGAATCCTGTTCCCACTTCTGTGGCTGAGTGTCATGTCATCAAGGGGTGGTATGGAAGGACTTGCTGTAAAACAAGCATCTTTAAGCTCGTCACTCTCCAGGACTTGTCTGTCTGTTTGCTTTTTACCTTCTAAGAAGTGTTACAGGAAACGAAGACATTATTATGGGCTTGGAATTACCTTTGGAAAAATGGTGTGGGATAATATGTGCTGATCTGAAAGAAACAGCAACGCAGCGATGCAAAATGGGGTGATTTTGAAGAAAGACATCTTTGGAGTTTCAGAAATTGGCATGAAGATAGCAATTTCACAGCACAGGGCACTTGGAGCTGTACAGGTGGAAACTCAAATCCACTAACCACAGTACCAAGCTAGCCAGCTAGTGCAGAAGCAGTTAATTATTTGAAGAATTGCATTTTCCTTGCTTACAAAACACCAAGGTTTTAATACTGACTTTGGGCCTTGTACTTACATTGACTTACTACACTGGATGGTTAGCAGATTCTATTTTCTTCCTTCCCATCCGTTGAAATGGGCTACCCTTGTGTCAAAGGCAAGAGATCTATAAATGTTCTTTTTTTTTCCAACGTGCCACGCTGGTTTTGCATCATTTCTCTCTTATCTCAGCTCATCTGCATAAATTGCTACAATTTGGCAGTGGGATGGAACCAGGGAGTCGGGTTGTGTGGTCAGAAGCTCACATGAGGAGTGACAGGTTGCCAGTGTTTGGATGGCATTTCTCCAACTGATTGGTTTCACAGCTCTGTAATAAATCCCTTCCTGCACTGTTTTGTAAACAAATACTATGAAAATTCTCTTTCTTTTGTCTCTGCTGTTTGTGAGGGATTGTGAAAACCTTTGGAAAAAAGTAACCTTGTCATTTGTATGTCAAATGACTTCTGAGGAATAGTCAGTCAAATTAAAGGCATCTTTACTGAAAGCAAAACCAACCTTTTCCATTTTTGCTGTTAAGTTTTGTGACCATTGCATCCAAAGGTCTTGTACACCTAAGGATGCTTTTACTATTACATAGCAGTGTCTCAAATCAGTACAAAATGCATGAACAGCCAAACTGAAACACAGGGAAGCTTGTGTTATTTTCAGTCTTGTCATTTGCTCTTACAATCTTATGTAGTTTTTCTCCTGTATAGATAATACCTGAGTTTTAGTAATATGTGTTCCAAGACAGGCATTATTTACAGTGTATGCTATAACTCATTTAGGGTGGAACTTGTGCATTCTAGACAAGCCCTGGGACGCATCAATACAACAAACATAACCAATATATTTTCATTGCTGTTTTATAGGTATGGTCGTTCATTTTAATTTCCTGGCCTGTGGTTGTTTTCATAATCTTGGCTATCATCCGTCTCAAATTCCCCCCAGAACCACAGCCAAACTGTAAGTAACTGGTTTGCTTTTATCTCTTTGGGGATTAGTTCTCATTTCGGTGACTGATGTGTTAATTTGATGTTTTTTGTTACTTTTGTAAATCCGGTTCTCTGTAGCTTCCAGTGGAGATTTCCTGGTATGTAGCATGCTGTAAATAAAGTGTCAGTGTTCCTCTGAGGTTGTTTATATTTATGTTTCTTTCAAATTAGTTTCATAATTAGAAAACAACTTTACAGAACTGTCTCATCAAGATGCACTCAGATACTGCTGTTGTAGCAGCAGTATAAACCTACTTGATAAATTGAGGGACGAGGGAGCAGCTGAGGGCATTCTTATTCAGTAAAATGAGTAAGGGTATAGGATTCAACTAGGGTTAAGAAAACATAGTAAAAACAGTGTGCTCATCGTGAGAGATTCACCTTACGTTTGCTAAAGGAAAAAGCACCTACTTAGGCAGTTACTGCTAGGGCTCAGCAGAAAAGTGATAACTTCTTTGGCTCCAGGGACATGATGATGTATGTGAACCTTTGCTAGCAAGCCAAAGAGCAGCTGGCCAGTGTGTGTTGATAGTGCTTAAATGGGTGAAGAGTTTACACAAGCTGGTTTTCACTTGCATGCTTTGCTTCCTCAGTCAGGAGAACTGTGTCTGTATCTCAGAATGTGAGTCCACTTGAATCTTCTCTGAAAAATTTACACTGAGTTCAGTGGATACCTGTTACCACCAGAAGAAGCAGTCCTGTCTTGCTCTCATCCCTGGCTATGTTTGTTTATGAAATTACATGGTAAAAAAAAAAAATATATAGCAAGGAGTTTATCCAGTTGGAAGTCTTTTTCCTTTCCACAGTGTTAATTCTGGTTTTAATCTAATCCCTGGTTCTGCTCATTGTGACCTCAACAAGTGCAGACCCAAGGGGGAGGGGAAGGGACTGGTTGGATGACCTGGTCCCTCTTTTTAGCAATAGCCTACCTTTGTGTTGGGAAAAATCAATTACAGAGCTGTACTCCCTTCACTATCTTCTCATTAGAGGCATTCCTCAACATCAGTTGCAGAGGCACTGGAAGAACATGCAAGATTCGTGCTTCACATTTCACATCTAGTTTGCTAAGTTACATCCTTGTACAGAGAGCTGTTACTGACAGCCACATCTTCCCAGCGCAGGGTGAGAGTAGGCCTTCAAATTGCCTTTATTAAAAGATTTGCTACACCTTATACATAGGAGAGGCACCACCATGGCTAACCAGCATCAGACTGACATTGAGTGCACAAGAACAAAGTAACGTCATGGGAATGCAGAACGTTTGTATTTGAGGCAAGGAGGCTGATACAGACTGGAGAGTCAGACTGACAACAGCAAGGACAAGCAGTTGGCTTCTAGTGTTTGTAGCTATCAGATGGGCAAAATGTGTTTGAGAGATCTGTGTGTGCACTGGAAATGTTCCAACTTGGTTAATAATGTGCAGTTCTCTGATTAGAAGTGTTTCTGAGCTTCAGAGTGATGTATGAAAAAAGGCCACACGGTAATAAACACTAGATAAGCAATTAGGATAGCCCTTTTCTCAGAGAGCTTGCAGCCTACTCGGGCTAGAAATTTGTTTATCTAATTTGTAAGCAATGATGGAGAGTTAGAATAAGGGACTTCCTATAAATTTTGCAGAGTCTTAAACAGAGAAGGACATTCTTTGTGTGTTAGGCTGGACTTTTAACCCCAAGCCCATCTGCTGCCAGTGAAAGGCCTCTTCAGGCTTTTTATTTATGTTCTGCCCAAATCCCTTTGAACCAGTTGGAGAAGGCAGGACAGGACGTGTTGTACTTGGCGAGAACTGCAGTTTTGGCCAAGTGTGGAAATGGCATTCCTTACACGTGGCTCCAGTGGTTGTACTTCCTGTCCCTGAGAGATCAGATAAGGCCAGTGTTGAGAGTGCCAGCTGGATGGTAAAATATTTATTCATTTCTGCACATGGCTATTAATTTGAGTGTGTATTTATGTTTGCTCTGGGGGATTACATCTGTGAATTATTGGAATGGAAGGAATGTTCCTAGGAGCAGCAAGTATTTTCATCAGTGGTTCTCCGCAGGAAAGGGGAGACTGGTCAGTATGTTTGGACTTGTTCTCTTTTCTTGCGTGGATGAATTTTATTTTGGGGCAAATCTCAGCATCTGAGTAGTCTTTCTATCTAAAGTAGATGACGGGAACTCTATTGCAATGGAGGTTTGGGGCTGGAAAAGTTGTTAATGGTTGTTGCATACTCCTGTGATCCATGTTATTTAGAAGCCATCTAGAAATCCAAGGGGGATGAAGAAGAACATTAACTTGGGAATTGAACAGCTATTTCCTGCTGTCTTTCTAGTCAAATAAGAATACCCACTTGAAGATTACACTCTTCATTTTTGACAACTAGAAAAATGTATCAACTTTTCTCTTGAAACAAAGAGAAATCATTTGGGAGCTTTCTTTTCTGATAGGAAACAAACAAAAACAATGTGGGTGGACACATAGGAGAATGATTACAGGTGGGGTTTATATTCAACAGGAATTAGATCCACTCTATACCAAATTCCAGTGACAAGTTTAATGGCACAATCAGTAAATGGCGGCAAGAAGCAGTTTCCAATCCTGCTGTCAAGAGATTATTGCAGGCAGACAGAAGTCAGGAAGCATAGAATCAACGACACAGAGATAGAATAAGCTGCTCAGATGCTGAGTTTTGGACCTTTAGATAACCCCACAGAAAATCTAAATCTAAGATCTAACCTATCTCATATATTCAGGGCCACAGAAATATCATGAAATCTATTATTTGCTCAATTAAATTAGCTCCAATTTGAGATGAGTTCTCCTGAAGTATGTCTAATACGCATTTAATGGCTTATTTCAGGAAATTACCTAGCAAGTATCCATCAAGAATGAACAAGTGGCAAGAGCTTCTTGAAAGTGCAAGTCACTTGCTTTCCTTTGTTTGTGTAGCACCTAATGCAATGGGGTCCAGCAGTGGGCTGAGCTCAAAAGAGAAGTGACATGCCAAATAAACATCACCAGTCAATCACCTGTAGGAACACTGAGAACTGAGGTCAAGTAGGAGGCTGGAATCCAATTTGCTTTGTGATTGAAGCACCTAGTATCTTAAAAAAGAAACAAACAAAAAAACCCAACCCGCTCTTATTCCCACGTATTTGTTCAGTGATGTATTTCCTGGTCAGCAGAAATTAATATCAGAAGAAAATGGGGATTTGTTTCTCTGCATACTCAGCTCCTGTGATGATCTAGAGTCTCACCAAACAGATTTACCCAACCCTTTGTGCACGTTGAAGTTGTGTCTGTTGACCTTTTGTTACAGTCGATGTATTTGCTGGAAGACACTGGGTTGCACCGTGTGGAGTGTGTAGGTAGGAAGCTCTGCATTGGAAGCCTGTGAATGGGGTCTGAGGTATCTTCCAGTCTTTTGTGTCTGTATCACCTGTTTTCTAGAGTGAGTAGGAACAAAAGTCCCTTTACATCACTACAGGTTTTTGCAAAGTATGGGAATTGTGTGAGAGATACCATCAGTCCCTCAGGGCACAACCCACTCAGTCTATAGGGAAGCCCAATTATGCTCCTTGCTTTAACTAGCCCTGTCACACCCTACCCGCCCGCTTTCTTCCTTTTCTGTTCTCCTTCTTTCCCCTTCTGTCACTTTGACCTCATCCTCATTCTCCATAGAAGCTCTCTTGGATGTGGTTAGTTGCCCACTCATTCTGAAATCTTGCTTTTTCAGTGCTGTGAAGAAGATAAGGCTTTGCTCTCCTGTTAGACTCCCTCTGCTATCCAAGGGTGAAAGTTAGGCACGGTCTACAAAAACTGTGCCTCGTTCACAAATATTTTTCCTTCTTCATGAAAAGAAACCTTGCTCTTGGGTCCAGTCTGAAAAAATACCAAGTTTCTAATGCCAGGGAACTCCTTTCCTCCTCTTGGCAAAGGACGTTTTACCCTTCATTTCTGCCCAGAATTCTCACCCAGATTTCATCACCTCCATGGAGAGATGCTTGCATGATGAATTGCATTCACTCAGATATTTCTGATAGACTCAGTAACCAAGTGCTCCACCAGTCTGTCCTTCCGTGACTTCACTGGGTAGTATGGAAAAATTAATAGGTTCCCATGGTAATTATAGGTAGTCAGGATATGGTGACTACACAGGCCACTCCATTCATTTGGATAAGTCATGGGTATTTATGTAAGGAATGATCCACCCTAAGAGTTCAGCTTACTCTATATACAGAGAAGCACACATCAGACTCCCAGCACTCTGCTCCACCATTTGCCTATGGTACAGCAGTCCCATTCCTCGGTGTGCTTTGCACTGCTGTCTTAAGTTGTTGGGAAAGTTCTCTTTGCCCAAGCAGGCTGTGGATGCCCCATCCCTGCAGGCTTTCAAGGCCAGGCTGGATGTGGCTCTGTGCAGTCTGGTCTGGTGGTTGGTGACCCTGCACATAGCAGGGGGTTGAAACTAGATGAACATTGTGGTTCTTCTCAACGTAAGCCGTTCTAGGATTCTATGATTCTTGTCTATCATTTTCTGTCTGCCCTTGTCTAGACAACTCAACGCCAGTTTTGTCTGTGCTTGACTTCAGTGTGATTAGAAGAATAGTCTCTTCAGATCTCTCCGCAAGTGTCCTTTTATTTAGGTTAGCCTGAACAAATTGCTGTGATCACAGACTCACAGAATGGCCAGGGTTGGTAGGGACCTCAAAGATCATGAATCTCCAACCCCTCTGCCACATGCGGGGCCACCAACCTCCCCATTTAATACTGGACCAGGCTGCCCAGGGCCCCATCCAACCTGGCCTTGAACACCTCCAGGGATGGACGGAGCACCCACAGCTCTCTGGGCAGCTGTTCCAGCACCTCACCACTCTCCTAGTAAAGAACTTCCCCCTGACATCCAACCTCAATCTTCCCTCCCTCAACTTCAAAGCATTTCCCCTTGTCCTGCTGTTATCTACCCTTTCAAAGAGTTGACATCGCTCCTGTTTATAGGCTCCCTTTAGGTACTGGTGATGTTTCTAATCAAGAATCCTAGAATGGTTTGGGTTGGAAGGGACCTTAAAAGACCATCTGGTTCCAGCAGCCCTGTCACTGACATTTACACCTTCCATTAGACCAGGTTGTTTACAGCCCCCGTCTGCCTTAGGAATGTTCCAACAACAGGGCATCTACAGCATCTCCTGGGAACTTGTTCCAGTGTCTCACCAACTTCATCTTTAAATCTACTTGATGTCAGCTTAAAACTGTTACCCTATGCCTGGTCACTACAGGCCCTGGGGAAAAGTCTTTCTCCATTTTTTTTTTCTCTTGTAAGCCCCCTTTATATGTACTGAAGGTAACAGTGAGGGCTCTCTGTAGCTTTCTCTTCTCTGGGTTGTACTGTTTCTTTGTACAGGCTTTTGCCTTGTAAGGTGCAACTGGAGGATGTTTAGATTTGGAGCTGGAAATTCCTGAGTTCCCCGGATTTTTTTCTCCCCACTGTATTATAAGAAGGCCTTGGGGCAGTGACTTAATTCTGATGGGCTTCCTGAAGCACCTGTATCCAGGCGCTGGGACCTAGAAACACAGAAGTATTTTTCCAAAGGTGCCGAGGAATTTGGATTGCACTGAAATTAGCAGTTGTTGAGGTCTGTGTTTCTGGAAATGAGGGCGTATTTCTTTAAAGAATCTAAACACGGACTCTGGAAGCTAGCTGAAGACATTCACCATTGAAAGAGAGAAGCTTCTGTGTGTCTCCATCAGCTTTGCCCTGCAGTGCAGACATAACCTCTGTCATTTCTACATCCGTGCCTCTTAGAAGGTCTCCATCACTATTCCTTTCTCCTTTGTGTTGGGTTTGGAAGTTCTTTCTCCTTCCTTCACATCTGCTGCTTCTCCCACTCATTTCAATTTTTATGCTCTGCTCTTTATTATCTCCCTGTTCAGTACATGAACCCAATGCATTCATAGTCAAGGGCTGATTTCTAATTTATTAAATGAAGGGGTGGAAGGCCAAGGTCTGTGGGCAAGCAAAACTAGCTTGCCTAGTCTTAATGAGCATGGAAGCAGTTGCTGTCTGCTCTGGGCTGGTCTTATTATTTGCTAGAGGGAAGAATTGGGCAATGAGATGCTTCCTCCATTGAAGCCACCAACACAGGGAGGAGCCTTGCAGTGAGTTGTCTGCTTGTTCCATCTCGCTGTTGTAGGCAGACAACTGAGGACATCGTGTTATTGGGACACTTGAGAAAGCATAAATGCCAGTGGCATGAGGATGAAAAATTCAAGTTCTTGAATCTCACTTAGCCCCGCTGGGCTTCTGGAAAGCTGAATGGAGGCCTGGTGGGATGAACAGGAGCTGGGTCGTGGGTGTACAACTTGTGAATGAGGGTAAGCTGTGTGGTAGAGAGGTGGACTGGTGCATGCATAATAGCAGCTCACAGCATCCTTTGGTTATGATTTGCATGGAGGAAATTAAAATAACTCCATTTAGAGCTGAGGGAAAGATGGCCAAGCATGACATTGCTTAATGCCTAACAGCAAGGCAGAGGAGGAATGCACCTATTCAGTGCCAGGGAGACTTGGGCTAACACCAGCTCATCATAATGACACGTGTGGTGTTGGGCCCAGCTGCCAGAAGCCTGTGCTCACATGCAGTGATGGAGGCTCTCAGAGGAGCAAAAGTGACCCCACTATGACAGATGCTGAAGGTGCTTGGTGTCTTGCAACTTTAAGGTTAACTCAAGGGAATGTTTTCTTCCGGTGCTGTCAGCTTAGCAGGGGAAATTGCAGAGAGGTAAATGGCAGTTCTGCTGGTTGGTCAGAAATAGGGTGAAAGAAATCACCTGTTAGCTCTGCAGTGGTTTTAAAAACGAGCTTTGTCATATGAAAGGCAGTCTAGGTAGAGAGGGAGTGCAATATCAAACCATTAGCTCTGACCCAGAGCAACTCTTAAGTGCGCGTTTAACCTGAAGCATGAGTAATCGCGTTAAAATCAGTAGGGCTAATCGCTGCTATGCCATGGGCTTTAGACACACTGAACAAGATTTGAGCTGTACTGCTAGGAACTGTAGCACTTACTGTCCTCACCCTTTTTTTTCCCCCAATAACTGGGATTTCTGAGGGCGTTGCTCTTGCAGATGTGAAAGAGGAAAGGCTCAGGACCTGCTTGACTGGGAGTCCTTTGCCTCCTTGTCCTGCTCTCACCACAGCTCTCATTCCAAGGTCTCTAAGAACACATAGATCCTTTTTTTCAGGTTCGTGGTGAGACATCAGTTTCAGAGCACATGAATTTTTCACACAGTGTCGCATCAGTACAAGCACCATAGCAATTCAATATTCTCTTTCTGTAGATGAAAGGATAGGCCGGCCAGCTATTTGTCTCATTCTCCACATGCATAAAAAAACACAACCCTGCTTCACAATTCATGTTATCCCATGGGTTTGATTGTTAGGCTTCAACTTCGGAGAGATATCAAGGCTGCTGGCATTATCATAAGGCTATCTACAAAAGATAGCTGGAAATGACAATTGTGTGTGGTTAAAGAGGAATGGTTGCAGTCATCATGTCATGAAAGAGGCTTGTTCTTTGTCTTTTTGCCTCTGGATGTGTAGCAAAGTGAAGAAATAAAGTTTAAAGCAATGCTGTGCAACTGTGGGGAAGATGAGGAGAAGTGAGAACGCTGTACATACACAATTTAGTCCAAGGTTTTGCTTAGAAAGCTGGGAGGAGGACACCATAGCAGTAAATATTTCCCGTGTATATTTTGTGACTGCTTAGATAACTGTAAGTCACAGCTGATAGACAGAATTGCTGCTCTGGGTTAGACCTCTGCTGCTGCTCAGGGATGATTGAGAGAGCTTGCAGGAATCACAGAGAGCGTACTGAGAGAGCTTGTGGAGCACAGAGCAAGACTTCCACCAGAGATGCCTTCACAAGTTGAAGGGTTCTTCAGCCAGAAAGTAGACGGCTTGAATCCAGATATTCCTTTTTAATAGCCACTGAAATATCTTCTTTGGAGGATTTGTCCAATTTGTTCTAAAACAAATGTCTGCTTTATAATATATAACACAATATTTTGGTGCTCATTTAAAAAAAAAACACCACAACTCTCCCTTTTGTCTGCTACCTCGTGTTTCATTGTCTTTGTTGCAAGAAATGATCATTTACTCACCCTTTTCATAACTGATCAAGATGTTATTTACTTCTTTGACTCACCACTTCTTGGCCATCTTTTCCTTTGCCCAAAAGTGCCAGTTATTAAGTCTCATTGTGTGCTGTAGCAGGGCTTGAATGTGTTTTGAATGAACACAGTAATCCTAATGAAGTCATTTGCTCATCATTGCTCTTAATTTGCCAGTTGAAGAGTTGAGATTTGTATGGATTTTTGTCACGAACAGTGACTTAATGTGTAAGGTATATACAGTATCAGTGTATGTGAAATCTGAAGCCAAGAGAATGTAGTGGTAGGGAAATATTGCTAAAATATGGGAGGATAGAAAACGGGACAACCTCAGCAGGACTTTTGAAATTAATAAGAAAAGATCCAAAAAAGGTAATGTACCTCAGTTCATTTAGAAAGTAGCTATTCATAATGGGATTTCTTATCTTTGATGTGATTAAAATGGGATATAGATTTTGTCCGATTTTGCAGGATGGATGGCATAGCTGGGTAGCGAGCCCTGAAAGCAGAACTACCATGACCTGGTTGCTGGTTTGCACCAGAGACCCCTGGCTGGTGGAAACAGGACTTTACCTTCTACCTGGGTGTGGGTAGGAATGCCTTCTTTGAGGCAGACTTGATGAATTCCAGTGGAAGTGGGTGATGCTAGGGGCTGCACACACTGCATTCTACCTGCACTCTGCTAAATGCCTCATTCCTTGCAGAGAGTTACTGTACACTGCTAGTGCAAACCCCAGTGTGAGAAGACAACAAAATCACTGTGGCAAGGTAAAACATGGTTCATTTAGGTTTGGACATTTCAGTCAATTTCTATTAATCTCATAGATCGTAGTGAAACAGTAATTTTTGTCTGCCTTATGTGACATTAACTTCACATTTTTCATCGTTATTATATCAAACACCTGCACTTGAGAAAAAAAAAACCAAGAAGTTTTGCTTCTGTTGAAGCATGTTGGAATCTCGGGCATTCCAGAAAGTAAAAGCAATAAACTTCCTCAATTTTATTCCAGAGGAAAGCAAATGTGGAAAAGCCAGAATTCCCAATAGAATGAAAGCCTTGTTTCTTTTCAGCTCTAGAGCATGTGACCAGACTGGCTAGATGCTAATGAGCAGGGAGAACCTGCCAGCCCATTCAGTGCTGAGCCCTGGGCTTCTTCTGCCCTTTGGGATGCTTGCCTTGTTTGCTTCACATTCAGAGCCTTTCTTTCAACCCTGGCAGAAAATCAAAGCACTCCATAGTGAGAGAGGACAGCAAAATACCTCTACGCTTGGGTTTCCATTGCTAGCAAACGCAGCAGTCAGTCTTTACTAATAAGATACAGATCTGGGCTCAAGTTTTGGTTGCAGACTAATAAATTTGACAAGAAACCTGTGGAGGTCACGTCCCAGCAGAGCTAAGAAGGGGCACAAGTGCTGCAGTGATCTCTCCCGTGGGGCTCATAGTCAGTGTAGAAATATCCTCCAAGGGTACCTGGATTTTCTGGAAAATATAACATAGAAAGCTGAAGGCGGTGACAGTGATAAATGATGTCAAGTGTTGTGGATCTACTCTATCATGGGATCATAAAGTTGGAGTCTGCTGTGCACAGGAAATCCTTTTTCCTTGGCTTTGGCACTGCAGAAGATTTGAGTGGGATATGGAGATGCTTTCTGAAGGCATTCCCTACAGGGAAAATATGACAGAGGTCATTAATGGTGATAGTAAGCATTGTGTTTCAGATTGCAAAACAATCACCATTGAAACTGTCCTTCAAGATTTGCAGGGCGTTTACAGAACTCCTTCAATAAAGTTTGGTATCTAGTGCTTATGTCGTGTTTGAAGTGCTGGATAAATCCCAGCCCAGGGAGGGACAGATGGTTATAAATGTCTCCCAGAGGGAGCCAGCTTCCTCCCTGGTCATCCTTGCAGGGGTGTGGGACACAGCCAGTGGATGTGTACGTGTGGGTAGAACAGCTCATGGGGCTCCATGGAGCCACAGCTCCATGCCACAAGAGAGTGGATGGAGGAAGGAAGGAGGATGGGATAAGACTCGCGTTAATCTCCTGGCTTGCTTTCTCATCGGTAAACTTCCTCCTTTGCAGGATGAGAGGAACTTGCAGGGAATTTGGCCTGGACATTTCACATTTTTCTGTCTATGGCCTTTCATGAAAAACTTCCTTGATTCTCAAACTGCTGTTAGAGTTCAGCCTCTTCCACAGAAGCCTTTTCTGGCACCTCCCCTGCTTTAGTGCCACAAACAGTGCAGGGTTGTATCAGTTCATCACTGATGGATCAGGACGCTTTGCTTGTGATACAGCAACTGATTGCCTAATTTTTCCATTTAGTTCAAACCATAATGCTTCTGAGTCTAATTCTAAAATATAGCATTGCTACTTATATCTCACAAGAGGATCTTCTGCTTTGGTTGCAGGAGGATCCCTTGTATGATTTTTCTCCTTAAACATCTTGCATCTCTCTACAGTAGGAAGTACAGTACAGTACAGAGTACAGTAGAAGCTCTCAGAGTGGGTCCAGAGGAGGGCCACTAAGATGATCAGAGGGCTGGAGTACCTCTTCTATGGGGAAAGGTTGAGGGAACTGGGCTTGTTTAGCTTGGAGAACAGAAGGCTCTGGAGAGACCTCACTGTGGCCTTCCAGTACTTGAAGAGAACATATAAACAGGAGGGGGAAGGAATTGCTGTTTATGGGGGTGGGTAATGATAGCAGAAGGGGAAACGGTCTTAAATGGAGACAGGGAAGGTTTAGGTTGGATATTAGGAAGAAGTTTTTCATCCAGTGGGTGGTGAGGCGCTGGCACAGGTTGTCCAAGAAGGTTGTGGATGCCCCATCCCTGCAGGCATTCAAGGCCAGGCTGGATGTTGCTCTGGGCAGCCTGGGCTGCTGGTTGGTGACCTGCACCCAGCAAGGGGTTGGGTGAGCACTGTGCTCCTTTTCAACCCAGGCCATCCTAGGATTCTCTAGCAAAGAACAGTGCTCCCAAACTCCTGGCCTTGTGTTTGTGTTCCCCCCTCTGCTATCCCACTTAAGAGTTACAAGGCTTTAGCTCTTAATTGCTGATACACTGGTAGATGCAGATGGCAGTAGAAGGTATAGCCCTTTCCCTCCTACCTGTCTGCTTTTGTGTATTTGAGCTCCCTGTCCTGAATCTCATAGCTTTCCAGTTCTTTGGGCTAGTGTTTTGATGGAGATGCTGATAAAGTGAGGCCTGTGGTGTGCCTGTTTGGGTGGGGTACGAGTCGATTTTTGTCAAGGCAAATGAGAGTGCAGGAGATCAGAAGGAAGACAAGAGAAGTGTCAGGGTGTGCAGAAGGCCGTTTCACAGGGCTGTAATTGGTGATCTCAACGGGCAGACATCGCAGATGCAGTTGGGGGTATGCACAAATGGATGCTTCTAGATGAAAGTGCCCTACCGTGCAGTTTCCCTCGTGGGCAGTGGGCTTATTTCCACTTCAAAACCTTTAGAATAGCATAAGCTTGGTCCTTTGGCCTCAACCCCAGAAGGACAGCCTGCAGAGACAAAGGAGATCTTTCACTCTGCTTGGTGCTCTGCAATTACTGGGAGCTGGCTCAGCCTGCATTGTAACTCCTGGTGGTGTGGAAGATACAGCAAGCATTGGAAGGCAGGTAGAGCTCTGCTTTTCTCCTGCAGTGGGGCATCTTCTTTAGTTTTCTTGGGCAGTTCTCTGCTGAGGCACGAAGGAATCACAGCAGCGTCCAAAATGGGTGCTTGACACTGCAGGTCTCAGCAGTTGTGTGCCTATTGCTACGTGGTATAAAGCAGTGTGAACTCCCATGCTAAACTATGAGTATTTGCAGTTCTACCCAAAATTCTGCTCCCTAAACAACCCCTCTGATTTCTGGGGACCAGCACCACATTACACAGCCATGGGTTGTGACCAGCCTTCCTGAGGAAAGTTGGGGAATGTCTCTTCTTCAGGGAGACTGGCAGCCAGATATTCCATCTAATGCTGTCATTTCCTTTGGGAATATCTGATTTTTGACCACTGCTATAACAAATGAATGTACTGCAAATGTAGGATGTGCTTGTTGGAGGTGCTGGAGATAAAGCTGCTCCTGGGCAAGAGTCGTAGGTCATCTTTGAAGACTGAACAGCAAGGTAATCAATTCGCGCAAACTTGCCTGCAGGCCTTCTGTAAATCTGGCTCCATTCCGTAGAAGAAATAATCACCATGTCCTTTGCCAGGCAATTTTCCAAATGATTGTTTTAAATAATATGTTGCTGTGATTCAGCAAAAGAGTTTTGAGATTTATTAGAGCGTTTGTCACTGAGAGGAGAAGCATTTGGTGAACTCTGCGGGCTGGCAGTAAGCAGCATGGGGCAAGTGGCACACAAAGCACCAAAGTCTCTGACTGCTCAGGTCCTCTTGGTATTTTTGGAAATGGGAGACAGGGACATGCATCTCATCCCTGGGCACTGGCTGCCTGCATCACCGGTCACCAAGCAGATGGCACTGGAGCTGCTCTGCAATAGCAGGAGGCATAGGAGGAAGTGGTGATAGATTGCTCTGCTCCCTTCTTTGGGCAGGCCTGCACAAATCGTAAAGGAGGTTGTCTGATCTTGAATCTATTGCTCCTTTCTACAGTAAAAACTGAGACACAGTTCTCTTTTATTATCCTGGCTTGAAGTTGAAGCTTATGGCTTTGCACAGAAACCAAGTCTTGGAGAACATGCCTCTTATAGATACTTCAAGCTACTCTGGCCATATGCCTACTTTTATTTAAAATACAAATGCTGCAGTTGCTTTGGGATTGACAGGTATCTAGTTATTAGCAAATAGCTTGACTCTTTTCTCATTAAATAGCCTTTCATGGCTCTGTTGGTGTTGAGAAGGGGCTTCTAGTGGAATTTGGCAGAGATTGCTGCCAGGGTGGAATGAAAGAACCTCTGTGAAACTGAGAAACGTATGGCAAGAAAATGCATGTCTGCATCATAATAATGGTGTTTTTTCTTCTTCTTCTTCTTCTTCCTTCAGGTTATCTCGCACCCCGAAACCTTCCTAGTGCAGGCTTCTTCCCATTCCTGCAAACTGTGCTGTGTGATTCAGATGCCAGATGTAAAGGCACACCATACACACCAGAAGATCTGCTGCCAAGGCTTAATGATATCTCATCTCTCAGACTGTAAGGAAATTTGAATATACCTGGGTGTTGCAAGCTGTAGAGCAAAATTTGCTTTGTGGTGGAGGGTGCAGCCATGCATGTATGCATGTGCGTGTCCACAGCAGGCATCTATCAGGTATCTGTTACAACAGATACAGTTTCAGATATTTGGGCACTTAGAAATGAGAATATGGGGCTGCAAAGCAGGGAGTTATAAAAATGTTCACGTTAGAGACAGCTATTGGTAATGTGTCAGTTGTGTTTCAGGTTTGACAGTAAGAATTTTACTATTGAAGAAAATGCTTCTGATTACGCAGATTTCAAAAATCAGAGGAAAAATATGTATTACATTTATTTATTTATTGCATGATTGTGTTTTGGGTCATACATGATGTTAGTTGATAAGACTGCATCAAAAGAGCGCAGCGTGTTTACCTGCCTTCTGTAGTGATCAGATCAAGATGTGTAGTGTGGAAGTGGCAGATGTTCCCAACAGCTCTAGTTTCTGAGATATGTTTATTCTGGAAAGACTGCTCTTTCAATAGAGCCTCCAGGTGGCAGCCAGAGTGGCTGTCCTCTCTGCATGCCATTAAACATATAGGCAAACAGATGAAAAAGTAAAACATTTTTTCCCCACGTAAGCACATAGATCTACAGAGTGGAGCTGGGTGAGCACATTTTGTTGGAATGCTGGTTTGCTGAAATTGAAACGTACAGTGAAGGCATTTCAATCTCAATGATGTTCCAGCGCTAGCCAAGAAGCATTTGCTTTGAGATGTGCCAGCCAGTGTTGTCTCTACGTTTTGGCTCCTAGATTCTGGCAAGTCCCCAGGGAACATGCAGGTCTGAGGTCTGGTCAATGAGAGCAGAAAACGTACAAGGTCGCCTTTGCTCATCCTTCTTTTAGGTGACAAGTTGCTCCAGAATGGCTGTGCCAGAACCTCAAAATCCCTCCTGGCCAGAGACTGAGAGTGTGAAAAGCTAATGTGGGCACCAAGTCTTACACTAGAGAGTCCATCAGATAGGATCCTGGGTATGGTGCCTCCTCAGGGCTCCTTTTTTTCTAGAGATAAGTCAATGGTCTTATGATGGATGATTAAACGTGTGGAAAACAAGTTACACAAGGTGAATCAAGGTCACACAGCAGAACACAACAATGCTATGGGAAGACTGTGTGTGCCTGGATGCTCTTCACTTGCTTCTTCAGTGTCACTGTTTTCCTGGGTGTGTTAAACAGTGGTTAATTTGGGGCACTGAAACAAAGAAATGGGGACTTGCAGTGCCAAAGCTGGAGTTTTGCCATGGTTTTCAGTAGCTACAAATCCTCGTTGCTTTCTGGTTTTGATTTCTTTACAGCTGTTTAGGAAAGAACTATGTTTTCTTGCTGAGCGAAAATCAAAGGATTTAGTCAAAATATAGCTCAAGTTACATGAGTCATTAATAAGCATCTTGGCCACTACCGATGCTAGAAATTAGCTGTGTGAAGTATCACACACGTGTGTGGATATTCTTCCTCTTCTGTTACCTAGGTTAGCTTTAGGAATGCATCATGTTCTACTGAACTTAAAAAAAAATTGACTAGGCACAGCAAACCTTACCAGGGTACGGTAGAGTATGAAACCTCATCAGCAGGTTGACTGGGTAGGAGCCAGCATGTATAGAGTCAACTCTGCCTCAGGAGCAGAATCATGGTGGATGAAATTGTCACGAAGGGAAAAGTCTTAAGCTGTGACTCTGATTGTCTGGATGTATTGTTTAACATTAGATAGTTTGTAATACTTAGCTAACCCGGAATGTTTTTTCTACACATTCTGCAAACCTCTGAAACTATTATCTAACTTGCCCTAAAACTGTGTCTTTTCAGTGGTCAGCAGAGAAGATAGGCTAGGTTCTCACCCTTCATTCTGTCCCCTAGAAGCATTTACCAAGGTGTGCAAATAGTTGAGGTTTCCCTGCATAGAAGGGTACTAAGTACAAACACTGAGCTCGACATCAACATCTTCCAACGTTTTTCCCCCTGAAATGAAATGTTAGGGAAGGATGAAGTAAGGTCCTGATGTCTTGAAGGATTTCTTGGTAGCGGCGTACAGCCTGCTTTTATAACTTTAAGCTATTTCAGCTTACATCAAGGCCACTCCTTGATCAGTCAAGCTCAGTCTGATCCTCATCAGCAGTGTGGTGAAATTCTGCACTGCTTTTTCTGTTGAGCATTGGTGGGGGATACAGTGAAGCTTTCTTTCAAATAAGTGGGAATTGGTTTGAGATTAGACAGCCAAAAGTGTATGTCAGGCCTTGCTGTCCCTGTGTATCAGGCACGAATGCAATCCCCTCCATCTACTTAGCATCTGAGAGCACTGCAGTGTGCTTTCCCAAAATATGTACCAATCTTCTAGACAGAACTCAGCATTTACACAACCAAGGTTTCAACACAGCTACCATGAAATTCTGCTGTAGACACATCCTGAGTCACACTGTAGTTAAATGCAAGCTTAATCATAAGAAACTGAGTTTTCTTTTTTTTTTCTTTTTTCTGTCAGTAAGCAGAGGAGCTCATCTAGAGTGTCCAAGGATAATCATCCATCACCATGGAGTGCTGAGGTTCCCAAAAGCAGGAATGCTTCACTGGGTAGGTTACTCAGAGCTGTATGCAGAGCCCTGGTCTTTAAAGAGTGATCTTTCAAAGCACTCTCAACACAGATGCAGTTCTTAGAGCACTGCTAAAATGATTTGTGTATTCTGTACAGTCTCGTGACTGAGGCCATGACATTAGTGCAAATTCTTGGGAATAATTACAAGTAACTGTCTGTAGCAAGGAATTCTGGAATCTGACCAAGAAACCAGGGTTAAATTGTTACACTTCACAGGAGTGATGTGAGATTGCAGACTGTTTGGACATTAATTAAAGACCTGGCTATTTATGGAATATTGCCTTTTTACTGCCCACAAATTGTTCATGAACACCTTATGATTTTTTTTTCCAAATGCATCTCTTAATCACATTTATCCAGCAAACAAGTCTTCTTCCGTGCCACAGTGGATATTTATTGCTGGTGCTGTTCTCCTCTGACGTGTTTCTCTTTCCTGAAGGAACTTTCAGGCTTAAATTTTCAGTAAAATCATTACAGTTATTATTTATTTGTGGTAATGGCTAGTACTGCCTACAAGTCGTCATGATGGATAGCCCTTTTGCCAGGGAGCTCACAAGCAAATGAATGATTACAGATTTGCATTCTGTGACTGTTCTGCCCCAGCCATTCAGCGTTCCAATTAGCATTCCTGGCAATGCATTCCCTTCTTGGTGCATGGGCACACAAAAGGAACTGAGCACAGGGGCATAGGAAGAAAAATCAATGAGTGTTTATAGGAACTATCAACTCATGCTGATGGCCGCAGTCAGGAAAGAACTCGGTTTTACCTCATATTTAAAAAATAAAATAAAAATCATAAGTCACAGTCTTGGCTGATGTAAACTGGCATAGCTCCTTTGGTTTCACGGAGCCGTGTGTTTTGCAAAGGATGCTGAGTGCAAATGTTGGCTTTGATGTGCATCAGCTGGTGACCTAACAGTGTGCCACTATGTGTAGCAGGCAGCGGTGCTCCAAATCTGTGTGTAAGCTGTTCCTGAATAATGACTGTCACCCACTGGTGCCAAGGGTACCTGGAGAGCTCTCCCTTATGGGGCTACAGGCTTGAGCTCATGTGGGCTGCCTATGTCTCTCCCTGTGTTGGGGAGCTGTGGGACTGGAGAAAACAGATGGAAATTAACATTGAACCACAAGCAAATAGTTAAATACATTTAATTTCAAAAAAGTTACAGAAGGAAGCAATGTCATCCAGGATTTAATTACTTCAGAAGAAAATCTTAAATAATTACAGGGTGCCATTGGCTGTACCTTTGGAGATGGATTAATGATGGCATGCCCAAAGCTGTAGTCAGTTAGCTAACGTGTAGCATGATGTAGCAAAGAGGTTAAAAGACTTTATGTAAAATACAGTGTTTTAAACTGTTATTGCAGCATTCAGGGATTCGGTATCTCATGGAGAAAACACACACTGGAATATTTCATCACCATCCAATTTGACTTCTAGCATCGACATGTTCAACAGAATCCTTAGTTTTGGGAAGGTAAGTCTGTATAGTAGCTGTATCTGAGCGTTTATGTATAGTTATATGTAAAGACTTGAAAGCTCAATGTACCACATATGGCCTTTATTTCTTTAGGATCCCCATTATTACACGAATTTTCTTTATTTTAGGAAGAGGGAGACAGTTATTGTGGATGCACTTTTAAATTCTGTGGTAAATTTCTTATTCTCTAAGTAGAAACCAGATCAACCTTGGGACATAATACTTTGAATGACCAAAACTGGCAAGCAGTAACCTGAAGCATTCTCCTCAAAACTTGCCTGAGTTAAGGTGTTCTTTCATGTGGATTTAAAGATGGCTTTGCCACTGAATTCTGTATTTGCTCACAGTAGTAAAGCAGTGGTGTCATGTACTATATGTTTATTATGTAAGTAATTGAATCAATATAAGAATAAATCTTCTGTAATTGAAGCTTGGTAGCATATGAGAGACACCAGTATGCTAGGGACATTTTCTGCTATTAATGGTAGAAAATGCTTGCTTATTTTATTAAGCCCTGTAAACACATGCATGCCTGTTCATCTGCATGACTTCCAGGGATTTCAGTGATGCTGTTCACCTGCTAACATTCTGCATTTGTACTTGTGCTGATAGTGCTTTTCACATGCCACTGCTATCCTGTTAAAAAACAACAACAACAAAGTCTCAGCATTGCTTAAAGCCATCACAAGTAGAGTATTTCTTTAACCTTGAACATTACACCTCTAGAGCAAGACGCAGTATTCAGTGGGAGCAAATCTCAAAGTCATTCTGTGTGAGATCTTGTCACGATACGTACCGGCTCCTGGTCTCACCGAAGAGAAGATGGCAGCCAACATCTACAGGACATTCTGCTTTACTGACTCATCGCTTTTAGAGTCCTTTACCCAGGAGTTCAGAAGTCAGTTGTCTCAGGTGAGTGCCTGGGACTTTGTCCTGATGTCTGTTAGTAGCTGTGTTAGTTCACACACTTCAGCACGGTGTTTTGGAGGTACAACATGTCCCCACCTGGCTCAGAATAGCTCATCTCTATACTGAAGTACGTGCAGCATAAGTTTTTGTGAACTGGATTAGCACAAACACACAGGTCTTTGGGAAAGGCAAAGAGAGCCAGCTGCCAAATAGTGGCCATTAAGAGCTCCTCACCATGCCATGAGGTTTTGTTTCTCGCCTTTATTTGCTTCCCCCAGTGACAAGTAGATAGAGCAGTGTGAGAATGTGGCATAAACAAGAATATTTAAAGCTAAGGGAGGCTCTAAATTTCATCCTGTATTACACCAGCCATATAACTTCATCCAGTAACTCCTGCATTTGATCCAACAACTCATGACTGAAGCAGCCCTTGCTGCTGGGGAAGCTATATAATTAAAGCAAATGGATCCTTTAAAGGTAATGCCTTATTTTTTGCCAGTGTGAGGATTGATATTCATTTTTCTTGTATTCCTAGTCTTTGGACTGTTTAAGACATTCTGAATTTTAGGGCTTGTTTAAACAGAGAATTTATTGAGCAATCTGAGGTGTGAAGGTAAAGCACAGTCACTCTCTCAGTTACTGCCTGTCACTAGAGTCCTTTGAATGCATTGTTTGTAGAGTTGTGTAAAAGTACAGCACAGACTGAAAAACATAAGAAGACCCACTAGCAACAGGGTTTTTTCTGCTTAAATAATTTCTTGCATTGTTATTTTTTAAGGTGCAACACAACCCACAGTACCAAGCAGCATTTGTCAACGAAATGGTCTCATTTCTAACGCTCATCTCCCAAGTGCAGAATGACACCTCCCTGTGGCAGCTCTTTTTGCTGGCTCCAGATGTGTTTCAGGGCAGCACGCAACTCCAAGATATAATTGACTTTCTTCAGAATGCGAGCAGGTAAAAATAAAATGCCTGGAGGGGCACTGAAAGGTGATGGGCTTGTGCTGAACGCTAAGGACGCATCATTTTTCACCTTGAAGGGCATTAACTTAAAAGCATAATTGATTTGGGCGATGCCACGGCACCATTAACGCAGCTAGCAGTGCTTTGATTTTCCATGACTCTTGTTCACTTTTTAATTGGGAGCTTGATATGATCTATTAGTTGTCTTCCATCCTACTTCCATATGCATAGAAGAAGAGTGGTGAGCAATACCCCCTGTCTTTCACTGAAGGAAAGCCCTCTTTGCTGGATAGTTGTTCTGCCAAAATGGCAGCTAGCCACTTCCTTCCCAGAAACAACAGAGCCAAATTCTAGTGGCTCTGAACACCTCAAGTGTTTGTAGGGGAGCCAGAAATTCACTCTAAAGAAAACAGTTACCAGTTACTGCTGTTTTATTCTTCGAAAATGAATCCCAAGAAAGCAGAGGAGGGAGGGATCCTGGTTCTTCTCACATAGGGCTTTGAATACATTTGACTTTAAGAAAGTACCAGTTATGTTCTTGCTCAGTGGTTTTATGAGAAAACAGAGCAGGCTTAACTGCATTAATTAACTGTGCTGAAATATTCAGTGTTGTCTGTAGGAAGCACGTTAAAAACTCTTCCAAAATGGGCTTAGCCTCAGAATGCCTTTCTGGTCTTTCGTTAGGCTGAACTCTCACTTTCCTCTAATGGATGTGAGTCACCCATGAGATTGGGAATCTGTACCAAATCATCTATCTATCTATTGACTGTCTGACTGCATTTGCTAGAAAATATTCTGAACTTTCCTTTTGCTACAGCATGTGGAGGAAAGCGAGCAACAGAAGGTCTTCAGACATTTTTGTTTTTCTTATACGTATGAGCAGTTGGGCAAAGATGTCAATAGAGGTTGTAGAAACTTTGTCACTCTGATTATACTCAGGCTTAGAGAAGCTTGCTTTTCATCACTAGCGTGTTGCCAAGGCATTTAAAAACCTGTATATCTAGTATCAAGGAGGGGAGATTTAGGTTGGATGTCAGTTCTTTACTATGAGAGTGATAAGGTGCTTGAATAGGCTGCCCATAGAGGCTGTGGCTGCCCCGTCCCTGGAGGTGTTCCAGGCCAGGTTGGATGGGGCCTTGGGCAGCCTGGTCTAATATTAAATGGAGAGGTTAATGGCCCTGCTTGTGGCAGGGGGGTTGGAGATTCGTGATCCTTGAGGTCCCTTCCAACCTGGGTCATTCTGTGATTCTATCCAGGTAATTTGCTTTTCTGCATCATGAGAACTATTTGTAAGCTGTTACGACCTTATCCTTAAAGGAGTCTGTTGCACTGTGGTGAGACTTTAATGGTATTCACCGATGTTATGTCTGTGCTGCTGTTTTAGTGGCAGGATTGTTGCATTTGTTCACACTTACTGGCTTGAAGTATCAAGCTTGAGAACTAGCACCATTTGAGTGCCCAGGAGGAATTAATATTTACTATGTTGCTCTGCTTTGCTTCATGACTGCAGAGTTGGGCAAAGTTTTCAGAGGCACAACAAAGAGGCACAGAGAATTTCACCACCAGAACTGCAGTGCTTTTATGCCTAGCACAGGGCAGTGTAAACGCATGAGTAAAGAGTTACTGCAAATGGATTGCACAAATAGTATTTTTAATGAGGCTTACAAAATAGCATCCTAGCTAGCCTGGCCATGTCTTTTACTCAGGCAGTTCTGAGCTCCTGAAGAAATGCTGTGAAGGGAATTTCTTGTAGCAAAAAAAAAAAAAAAGAAAAAGATGTGGAAAACAAGAAATCGTGCTCAACTAAATACATCATTTGTAACAGCAGCTTCTTCACCTCCGAGACAGAGGCTAACAAGCACCTCTGCAAAATGGAAATGGTGAGCACGAAGTCCACAAAACCTTCATGGAGGCATTATGTTAAATGAGAAGAAAAAAGACCCCTGGTGCTCTGTTCTCACTAGCAGTCTGTTCCCACAAATCACTGTGTATATATTCATGCCACTAGAATCAGCTCAGCTAGGTGTTGTGTGCATCACCAGTAGAACTCTGGGCAGGCAAGAGATTATGCATTCTGTAGTGACCTCAGCTAGAGTGAAGAGCTGCTCTTTATGTAGGAGAAGGAAAAGGGACTAATAATCACCATGAAGTTTTCAGTAACCTGCACACACTGAGCAGGCAATCTTTTAAACAGCTTTGTCTGCAATACAATATGACTGATTGTCAGCTTGTTCTTTCCAGAGACTGAAAAAATATATACATGTATTCCTTGCTTCCCTGAAAGCCTGGTTATTGCAATATAGAAGAGGAAAGAAGGAAAATTGGACGTGGTAGAAGTTATGTATTTGTGATTGCTTCTTCCATCTGCAAATACCATCTCCAAGGAGCCTGTTCTCTCAGGAGCCTTGTCTGCTCTGCCTCTTGCTTTCTGTTAGGAGGAGATTCACCCACAGCAGTGAATCACAAGGGCGGTGTATCACCTGAGTGTTTTCTAAGCCCTATTATGAGGATTTAAGTGGTCTATAGGTTTTGCATAACCCTTTGAATAAATGCTCCCAATGAATGCAATATGCACATTACTGCTAATATACCACTAAGGATTTCCCTTTGAAGCCCTTTATCTTTGTATCTTGTGCATGATCAAACAAATACTTAAAAATAGGAGCACTGTCTTTTCTATCAGAAGTTTTAAGAATCACAGGCTGTACTCCAGCTGTTTCCTATCTGAACACTTGCTTTATTTCTTCTCATAAACCTGCAACCACTATTTATTTTCCTTGTGCTTTTTTTTCCCCCTTTAGTGGTGTGCTGGCAGCTCAGAGTGTCTCTACATCGCCTGTTACTGATGATAGATTCAAAACTGTTCAAAATGGGGTTACAGATCCCCCATATTCCTTGAATTGCTTGGAGCAAGGTAAGATTCCTGCGCATAGTCCTATCTCTACTGAAAACCTGTGGTGCCCAGGATAAGCAAACTGCAGGCTAATAAGTAGCCATACCAACTGCATACTGTTCAAGGCTCAGCATAATGAATTCTCCTTTCAACTTTTTACAAACGTGAATGAAGTACCTCATTTTGACTGCAAAAGCAAAAAAGGTTGGTTTTGTCAGGAGATGATGAATTAACATGAGTTGCAGTCTCAGTGGAAATGGGAAGCAGTAATTTTTACCTTCAGTTTTGTTGTCAATACCTGCCTGTAGCTGTGAGCTCTGTCAAACACTTGTGGCTATACCAAAGTAGGGATTGAGACTGGACTTGTACATGTCAAAAGTAGCCATTCTTCTACTCCATTGACTTTCCACAGGAGAGGCAGAGACAACCACCTCTTAACTGATGTAATATGAGAGGGCAAGGGAAAGGTACAGCATGTAAGCGCTGCCAGGGACAGACTGTAAATGCCATCCATTCTTCACTTGTTGGTTGGTGGAGATGGTGGAAGTTGGGGTGAATAAGAAAGCAGATTAATGAAGTGCAAGTGGGGGAAGACATGGAGATGTGAAGGGTGCAGAGGCCTGGACCACACAGGGATATCAAGATGAGTTTAACTCTGACAGAAATAGATTATGCAGTCAAAGCTCAGGTGCAGGTAGTAAAAAGTCTCCCTGTATGAACGGTGAGAAATCCAGTAATGACATTAGGCCAATTTGTGCTGTGTTAATAGTAGAAAAGGGGTCCTAAATCAGGAGGAGAGCTCTGTTGCACTCAAAACTGTTCCTGAGATAGAAAATCATTTCTGCAATGGCAGGTAGGATCCTGACTTTCCACCCTGAAGGGACAGTTCTATCTAGGATCTTGTGTCATGTCATAGGAGCCTAACAGCATACGTGCATGTTTTATGTGACAGATTTGCTAAACAGCTATTCTTAGTTGCCCAGACTAACGTGAATATCACCTTTATCTGTTTGTTGTAGATAAAGAAAAAAGTTTGGTGATCAGATATATTTGTAATCACTTTAACTGGAAAGATAAGTGGACTTTAGTAGCAGAGTTGGAAGAAGTTCTGAGGTAAGGCATTGACTAAAGGGATATTACTTACAGATAACTCAAATCTATGATCTTTGCTCTAAATCACTTCACGTTTCCACTTGCATTGATTTCATATTCACTAAAATGCTCTTTTTTTCCCTCCAGAAAAATAAAGCTACCAGAGATTGGTGGAAAAGTCTCCAAGAGGTCCATTAATTCAGATGATTTAGAAGCCATACGAAAGTCTCTACATCGTTTAAAAGGCTTTGAGAAAAAAATGAATAGAAGTGAATTAAAAAGCTTAAATCTATTCAGAAATTTGAAGAATGAAACATTACAGAAGTTGTACGCAATTCTTGCACTGGGAATGAATCCACATCATGATTATAAACTAAAGGAAGAATATAATAAGGACGTAATTGATGAAATCTATAACTTGACATCACAGCAATTACAGAGCAACTTTAACAGGACTTCCATTTTCAATATAATGACCCAGTGGAAAGAAATTCAGGGTGCTTTAAAATTAGCTACAATGATTTGGAATCCGGTTTTGTTAAATAATTCTAATTTTAGTACGGCACAAGCTGAGAATGCTCTCAAAACGTTACTCACCATTAGCATGCCATCATTTCTGGGAGACTTAAGAGATCGTTTCACTGGAATTGAAGAGATACCGTCTTTGATTTCCGATTATCTTCTTAAACCTGTGTCGTACAGAAGCTTTCCAGACCAACTCCTAGCTCTGCAAAAGATATTTTTTATACTGACACATGAAAACATAGGTTATGACTACCTGCTGCTGCCTGCCTTTGAGCTGATGCGGAAAGTAGAAAGCTCCATGGGTGAATCGCGGTGGCACGAACTGAACGGCTATTGGCGCCTTGCTGAAAGGCTGAGATCAATGCAATGGAACAATACAGGCATCGTAGCCTATGGGCAGTTTTTAGAGGTATTACACAGCCATTTTGAAAAGCTGGTTAATAATTCAAATAGTCTTTTCGGTGAACAGTTTGGTCAACTGTCTGAATTTATAGCAGCTGTATTTAAAGAGTTTGATGGGGAAAACTCCGAAGTAGCCAATATCTCGCTAGTCACTCAAGCTGTACAAAAGACCCTGTATGTATTAAAAGACTTACAGCTCAACTACAATGTCAGTAAATTAAAATATATAGATCTGTTCTTTAATTTTGACAACAAAACCTTTGAGAGATTTTCTGAACTTCTGAGGACAGGAATGAAAATCCTCCGCTACAGAAATGCCAGTGAAGCTTCCACTGAAGAAATTATTAATGCTGTCTATAACTTAACACGTCTTGTAGCGCAGGAGTTCAGTGAGTCTTCCTTACCACCACACAATGCCTCACTGAAGGCAAAAATCTGGGAGTTTTTGCATGTAGCCTTGAGCCCTTTTCTTGAGAATAGAGACAGCAGTGCCAGAACAAGCCAGAATTGCTCTGCTCAGGATGTGCTCCACGTAACACTTGAGATGCTTTTTGAGAATGCCACTCTCAGCGAGTCGTTGGCCTCCAGCCCCTGCAAAGAGCTCTTTGCCTCCATGGATGTCGAGAGTGGAGCTGCGCGCAATGAAACCTTCACCAGGATGTTCCAGCTTGCCATAAGGAACCTGAAGCTGTCTCCAGAGTTTGCTGCTGTCTACAAGAACAGCAGTGAACGCTTTTCCAAGGAGCTGTCGTGCACCGTCCAGTCTCTGCAGTTTTCCCTGCGTTTCCTTTCCAAATTAAAGCTCGTCTCTGAGGTGGAAAACTCTTGGGTAGAGGAGAAGACGAGAGGTCTGGCTGCTCTCCTGGAGACACTGCTGCAGGGCAATGCCTCCTGCCCCATCCCAGTCCAGGACGTGAGTGGTGGGCTCCCATCTCAGCTTTTGAACATGCTCCTTCCTTTTGTGCTGAATGAGACAGAACTCAATTCCCTGAATTTTTCTGACGGCTCTGTAGGCTGGGGTAGGGTACCTGTGTTTTCTCATCTGTTACCAACTATTTTCACTTGGAACAGCAGTGTAAATGAACTACTAAAGGTTGATGGAAATGCTTCCCACAGGTCTGAATGGGGTCACTTTTTGCGTCTGTGGCATGCCACTGGCAAGGTGCTGACCACCAAATGGAACCTAACGGAAGTGGATCAATATGTGAAGCTCCTGGAGATTGTGAAAAAAGCCCTGATGCTTGTGGACTTTGGGCTAGCTCCTGGAAAAACAGTAGTATATGATATTTTTGGTAATGCTTCTGGAGGAATGAAATCCTCAGATCTGAATGATTATTATAGTTTATTGAAACACTTCTTCAATTCAACTTCTGCTACAAACAGCACACTGGAATTGGAAAGAATACTTCAAGAAATGATCCCACTGTATGAGACAGGTGGTAAAGGATTGTTTTACAGTAATTCCCAAGGGAAGGAAAATCAAGATATTCTGTCCACAGCTGCAGTGATTTGGAATCAGATCATCTTAAACAAGACTCATTTTAATACAGAGAAGACATGGGAGGTTATCAAAATGATTGCACTTCATGCAGTTTTGCTGGAAGACATAGAAAATTATCCCAGTACAAGTGAAGAAGTGTCATCATTATTTTCTGACTTCTTGTTGACCCCTATAACTTCAGAAAATTTTGCAGAACAGCTCTTGGCCCTCGAGAAGCTTCTTGCTGCTGTGGCAAGGGTGAACACTAGTGATCATTATCTGCTGATCTCTTCTTTGTCGAAGCTAATGCAGAAGCTCCACAGTTTTTCTCGTCAAAGGCAGGGAAGTGAACTTCATGCTTTCTCCCAGATTGCTGAAGTTGTTCGGTCCATGAACTGGGACAGCACAGACAGTCTTTCTTTCCAGTCTCTACTAGACATACTGCAGAATCAGTTCGGTACCATGCAAAATGACTCCAGTCTTCCTTTCAGTAAGGAACTGAAGCAGATAATGGCCTTTATTTCCTCTGTATTTGAGCTGTTTGATGAAGGTGACTCCATGGGAGCCGTGTACTCACGAGCCGTGTACACACAAGCCGTACAAAGCAGTATCTTTCTTTTAAAAGATTTGCAGAAAAGTTACAATATCAGTGATTTTGAAGCTATTAACCTACTATTTGATTCTTACAACGACTATACCCAAAGATTGTTTGAAATATGGAGAGCAGGAATGAAAGTCCTTCACGACACGAACTTAAACAAAACGTTTGAAGAAAAAACAGACATTATCTATGATTTCTTCCATCTGTTGCTGCCAAAGGAGTTCAGTGAGTCTTCCTTACCACACAATGCTTCACTAAAGGCTAGAGCAGTGGATCTCATGCTCTTAGCCTTGAGCCCTTTTCTTGAGAATAGAGACAGCAGTGCCAGAACAAGCCAGAATTGCTCTGCTCAGGATGTGCTCCATGTAACACTTGAGATGCTTTTTGAGAATGCCACTCTCAGCGAGTCGTTGGCCTCCAGCCCCTGCAAAGAGCTCTTTGCCTCCATGGATGTCGAGAGTGGAGCTGCGCGCAATGAAACCTTCACCAGAATGTTCCAGCTTGCCATAAGGAACCTGAAGCTGTCTCCAGAGTTTGCTGCTGTCTATAAGAACAGCAGTGAACGCTTTTCCAAGGAGCTGTCGTGCACCGTCCAGTCTCTGCAGTTTTCCCTGCGTTTCCTTTCCAAATTAAAGCTCGTCTCTGAGGTGGAAAACTCTTGGGTAGAGGAGAAGACGAGAGGTCTGGCTGCTCTCCTGGAGACACTGCTGCAGGGCAATGCCTCCTGCCCCATCCCAGTCCAGGATGTGAGTGGTGGGCTCCCATCTCAGCTTTTGAACATGCTCCTTCCTTTTGTGCTGAATGAGACAGAACTCAATTCCCTCAATTTCTCTGACAGCTCTGCAGGCTGGAATAACCTGTCCGTGCTCTTCAGCATGGCGCAGAGTGAGCTTCTCATGAACAACATGCTGCAGAGATTGCTATATTCTTACAACCTCACCAAATTGAGCTATTTCTCAAACATCTGGGAAGTAGTTGACAGGTCACTGAACAGTGAAAGGAATCCAGCTGAAGTGGCTGCCTTTGCAAAGTTACTGGAAGCAGTGGCAAACAACTTTGCCAGCAATGCGTCAACTCTAGACATGATAGAAGCTGCTCACTATGTTCTTAAGCTGCTGAACATCTCTGATCTGCTAAGTGAACTCACTGCAAGTTCCAGCTCAGCTTCTCTCTCCAATAAAACTAATTTGGATGCTGTGTTTGACATAGTCACTCATCACTTCATTGATATGGCAGAAACCCTGTACAACAAGAGCCTGCCTTGGACTCAAAGTGACCAAACCCTGTCACCCACCATTCTGATCACACGGTGAGTTTGGGTTTTGGATACTAATGTTTTTTGGTTTTTTTTTTGGTGAGTCACAGCTCTCATTTACTTCCAGCATTACAAAAAGTTTCTCCCAGTGGTTCAATTTTGTTCTGAAATCACCTTAATTCAAGATACCAGATGTAATGTGGGTGAAATCAAAGGGCAGTAAACTTCTGTCTGAGCTGAGCATATAGTTGAAAGTGCGCTTTCAGAGAACATCTGTGTTGATATGTCTCAATTCACAGTGGAAGTAGAATTCTGTAGGAGGCTTCCCACCAGCAGTAAACTCTTTGGCATCCCTTCTTTTGTGATATGAGTTATGTGATATCCCTTCTTTTGTGATATTTTTGTTTCTTAGCCTCCTGTAAGCAGGCCTTTCCTAAGTACTGCATCCACAGTGAACCTTTCAAGTATGTTTTCTTTTACTTATGGTTTGAGGGTGAATGACAGCTTTGGGAGATAATGGCAGAAATAATGGATGAAATAAAACAGGATGGGTATCCGCTTAGGAAATGTTGTGAGAGATGCATGGCTTCATCTGGGATTCTTATTTACAGCTGCCAAGGAGCAGCATCTGTGCAGCTGACAGGTCGCTTGCTAACATCCCTTGCTTTTGAAGGAGAAGCTGATTTAAATTCCTACCTTATTTTTTCAGGTTTCTGTTTTTAGAATTTGAAAGCACCATCTTACAAGTGACAGTGAATAACAGCTATAACCCTTACCTGATGTGTTTAATAAATGCCACTGAAGTTGAAGACAGCGAATTGACAGGTAATCATGATTCCATTAATGCTGTGGGACCTCAGCTGCAATATGTTTGTGTCTGACTTTTCAAAGGGTTCTGTGTAATGGTGGGAAGGAATAGTGCTACATGTTTTCGTCTGCTGGCAATTAACTGCAGCTGTGAGGCTTAGGGAAGCCAGACTCCTCTTTGTTTGAGTTATGTCACGTTGTGGATATGTTTTCCATCCAGCTATATACAAAAGGCACGTGTGCTGTTCTCTATGTGATGACAGGTTACTGACACTCAGATAACGAATCCTTATGAATAGAAACCTATTTTCCCTTCCAAGCTTTATGTACCCTTAAGATGACAGCAGTTATTTTGAGAGCTAGCATGATATTCCAAGTAGATATTCGTGATATATGCTTATTGTAAAACCTCAGAGGTTGATCTGCTGACAGAATAGAGATACTGAGCATGCTCTGAAGCACACTGTTGGAAGTCCTGTTTATGGTGTGGGGTGTGTTTCCTTAGGAGCTGAGCACCTACTCAAACTGGATCAGCAGGTTGCAATCCAGATCTTGGACTGTGATTTCAGAGGTCCTGAGCCAATTGAATGTTGTAGAAGTTAACAGTGCTCAGTAGGCATTGGCATGAAAGTGCCAATATCCCCATCTATGAAGTTTCTGCAAGTCTGGTGTTTTTGCTTCAAGTAACTTTTGTTTTCATCCTCCCACAGAAAACATCATGCTGCTCTTGAAGCAAACTCATCTGAAAAAGAACTGTTTTATGCAAAATAATACCTCTGAGGAGCGTTCATCCATACCAGAGCTCCTGAAGCTAAAAGTGAGCCTGCTTAAAATGCTGACTTGAAGGACATCCTGCAGTGATACATGAATGTGAAATGGAAATTTTGGAAAACTGCATATGAAAAAAAGTCTTCACAGAACAGCTGATAAAAGCTAGGAAGGAAACTGTCTTCTGCCTGTATTTAAAAGTCCTGGGCTGATGAAGTTACTGCTATACAAGCCCTATGCACGGCGTATACCCAGCTTTCTGAGAGGGTAGATGCCTTACAACACTGCAGTACTTTCTGAGATCAAGCACCTAAGCAATGTTTATTTATGGATTTCCCTAGCCAGCAGTGCCTCACTTGAATAAAATACTTCTCACATCATACATACATGTTTGAGCTGTAGCATGTATGCACTTTATTCTGTCTCTCTCAAGAAGAGAAATAGAAAAAAGACAGAAAAGCATATTTTAAAAAGAATAAGTTTTCTGTGCTGTTACTGCTTATTATATCTATAAAAACAATATGATGAGCTTCTCTGTAACATCAGGCATACAACAGATGGCAGTTCTTGCTATGACTGTTAATGTAAAGAGGGATGTCAGGAAAGAGGAAAACCCATGGTAGAAGACTAGACAAAGGATTGGAATTTGCACATCAAGCTGGCAGAGGCAGAAGTCCTGACTTTTAGCTGTCTCCTGTTCACATGCTGTTTTCATGTGCTATTGTAGGGATGACCAGCTGGTATCCAAATAGCTACACCTATCACAAGAGGAATAATTGGTGTGAGATGTTCTATTTGAGACCTTTTGGATTAAATAAAAATATAATTAAAAAATACTAATAACCCTACAGAAAAATGCAAAGGAACAGCTCTTTAAAACTTACCTTTTTAAAATTCTGTCTTCTAACTTGTGCATTTGTCTTCCTTTTCAAAATGTTCTTTGAAGATATCTCTGCTCCGGAATCTGACAGCACTTCTTTGTGACTACGAGAGCTTTAAGTCAATACAGCATATTTGCCATCTCCCTGATGTTAGCTTTGGAGAACTGTGTGAGCAGAATCAATCTCATGAACAGCTTCTCCGTGCTATTGATCTGAGCAGCCAAGTTGTGACCAATGTACTGAACGGCAGAAGGATCTCCAAGGAGCTTTGGAACGTACTGATTGGAGATGCCACAGATGTCCAGGCACAAATGAAGTGGTGAGGCTCTTCCTCCAAGTTAGGCTGCCATAGTATTCTATTTATGAAACCATACAGTGGCTTCTTATCTTCTTCTCATATTCCCAAATTTGTGTTTTTTTCTTTTTTTTTTTATCCAATTTAGGTTTCAAGAAAACATACCAGAAATTGCTTTCTTTCAAGAGATTCCTCAGTATATGACAGCTTTGAATTCCATGTTGAACATCACAGAGAATTTAACAGACTCCAGCATTCCAGGTAGCTTTCTGTATTTTCTTTACAGTGTTCGTTTGTGAACGTCATCATTGGCATCATAGCTTCTACTGAAAATCTAAAGACTTGTTCAGCTGCTAACTAAGAAATGAATCCTGATTATTATGATTAAATTAATGAAGTAACCGAGCACCATGTCCCATGTCTGTGAGATCCTTTGTCTAGGATAATTCTAGAGACAGTGCTAGACCAGCCTTGTTTTTTCTGTACTGCCCCAAGACTCTGAGCACTGAAAGTCCCAAGTCTTTGTATTTGGGCAAACTTTGCTTTCACTAAACCTGTCATCTTTAGCTCATGATGGCAATCGGACTGTTAAACTAAGGAAATAGGACTCTTTTACAAGGTTTTGTTTTGTTTTTGTTTCAGTCAGCAATGACATACAGCACTTGTACCTTTTACCAAAAGTGAAGTCCTCTCTGTGCTCTTGAGGTCACTGTACGTCTGTAGAGAGCTGTTGTATCAATTTCTGTTTGATTTCATTCACAGAAAAGTTAAGAGACATGTTTAAAAATGTGGACCAGCTCAAAGAGGATCTCAAAAACACAACAAGAATGTCCACAACCAGTATTGATGCTCTTCTGGAAGCATCTCTCCCAGAAAACAGCAGTCACGTAAGTTTGTTGTTATTGTAGTGAGAGATCCTGTCGACTGCACAGGGAGAAGTCAGCAGTCCCACAGGGACAGACAAGCATAGCATGTTATAAGTCAAAATAGCCATCAGAAATGCAGTCATTGATGCCAGTTCAACCATTAGAGAACAAGAGCCATACAGTGGCTTTGGCTGTCACCAATAGCTGGTAAGCTGCTACTGCCATGGACTGCTTGATGCATGATTGCTCCAGTCTGTAGCAAGGGCACAGGTCACTGTAACAGATTAATGACCCAGCAGGGTTGTTGTTGGGGTTCTCAGTGCTGAAAGTTGTTGCTGTCTAGATGGAAAAGCACAGTTCTAATTAGGATTTGAAAATTAGTCAGGGGTCCAAAATAGCTTCCTGTAATGAGAGATGAGCTTGCCTTCCTCAGCCTCATGTGCAAACAGAGCTCCAGATACTTTTCCTCTTCCCAGCTATCTTGTCTGGACTGAACCCTGAAGACTGTGCTCTATTCCAGATTTCATGTACACCAGTAGATAGAAACCACAAAAGCTTTTGCTACCATGCAAGCTGAGCAGTAAAACACAATCCTTAGGATTTTTCCTCTGGAGTAGGAGTAGGCATTTTCTGGCATTTTCTGAAATTCCATCCATCATTGTGGATGGAACAACGGCTAGGCAAGATTAAACGATGTATACTGGAGCAAGTAGTCCAGCCCTTAACAAATCTTTTCTTCCTTTGTACACAGTTAATTTCTCAGATTCTCCAGCTGGAGTCTTGCAGCGTCCGTCCTTCTGACACACATCTGCAAACAGTAGCAGAAGAGTTCTGCAATCTCTCTCTTTCAGAGAGGACTCGTGAGACATACATCCTTGGGGTCACCCTGTTACGACACTTAGACATTTACAATTTCTTATACAAGGTTAGTATTGGATTTGAAGAGTGCTTCCTGTAGTCTTTGCTGCATGTAATGGCTGAAAGGACTGCAGTGGCCAGAAGCAATGCTGTTTTACACAAGCCAAAGATCAGGCTTTGCTCATGCAGTAATCTTTATTGCATATCCGTGCCGTGACCGTGTGGTTAGAAATGAAGATCCCAGATGGTGTAAACCAGCTAACCTAATTTAAAGGCACTGGACTTACTCTAAATGCTTCCCTATCTGCTAGTATCACCTGTGTGCTGTCACAAGCTATTGAACATTCCCAGCTGAATTCAGGCTTCCCAAAATAAGGCATTGGGCTAATTATTTTTATCCCTTGAAAAGGAAAGCCTTCAAAAATGTCCCGTAAAATATATTTTCCCAATCTAGTTGTCACTGCCAAATTATTAAATGATTCAAATATCCCACTCATGTGAGTACATAGACAGCAAGTAAAAGCACTGTTCAGTGAGTACTGTGTATTGAATGTACATTTTAAAATGCTACAGAAGTGATCCTGGGGGGAAAAAGTTACTGAGTGAGAATGCCAATCAATTTGGCTGAGGTCAAAAGTCACTTGTAGTGCTTGACATCTGTGTTGTGCAAAATGCTACCTCTTAGAAACTTGGATTACATCCCAGTGAATACCTGATACACGTTTCCCAACTGCAGGTGTTTGGAAACTTGTGCCGTTCCGGATGTGTAATGTGTATGAGAGAGGGTTGCAAAAGCACGTGGGGATTTAGAAATACTAATCCCATTTATTTCCCATGGGACATCCACTCCCTAAGCCTCCTGACAGTTTTGAACATCCCACAATTTCCATCTTGGAATTAGCAGATCATGGGCGTGTGCCTGCCTGTGTACACGCATTCGTGCAAATCGTAATTGATTTCCTTCCTGCCTCTTGCAGATGTTATTCCCTAAGGAAATTCAGAAACCTGTGGACAAGATATTAAACCTTCTGACAAAAATGAAATATTTCCAACACCAGGTAGAGTCTGATGTTGATCCATTGCTACAAGCCATTCATTCACTGAAAAAGCTTCGGCAGTCTAGAAGGATGCCACTGAGTAAGGTATGTGTAGTCTGCATTTGCTTCAGAGGTAAAATGCCATTGGAACAGTTTCCACTGGAATTTCTTACCTGAGAAGCTGAAGGTGCACTAAACCCTGGATTACTGCTTCCTCTTTTAAAGCAGTAAAGTCTTATGACTAATCTCTACTAAACTCTCACATTGCCTTAATGGGAGCACGTAGATTTGGTACACTGGGACAGGTATGTGTTCAGTGTGGTTGGAGGAAGGAACGCTAGGAACGAAAATGCAGAGAATGAGCAACTGGTGGTGGAGCACTGGAACAAGCTGCTCAGAGAGGTTTGGAGTCCACTTCTCCAGAGATATTCAAAACCCATCTGGATGCTTTCCTATGTAACCTACTCTAGGGAGCCTGCTTTATCACTGGGATTTGACTAGATGATTTACAGAGGTCCCTTCCATCCCCTATGATTCTCTCATTCTGTGAACTGTCTCAAAGGATGGTAGACTTCCCCCAGAATACTCAGGTGCACTAGGAGAAATCAGATTGTGAAAACTTGGAGAACTTCCCACTACAAACCGTCCGAAACCATTTAAGTCAAGAGCAAAAATTTGTTCAAGCTTTGGTGTGCTTTACACCATGTCTGCAGCCTCAAGACTGCCCAAAATATTCAGTACAAACCCTGCTGCACCAGCTGCAATAACTGCAGGTTGCACTAAAACCATTGGAACCCATCCCTTTCTGATCTAGTCTTGTACGTGTGCCTCTGGATAACCTTGCTGCACATTATGGGCAGTTCCCACATTGACTCCCATACCTTGAAATGGTATCTCGACCTCTAACGTAGCAGAGGTTAGCCATAAAAACATGCTTTCCCAGGAAAGCCTCTCATTTTGAACAAACAAACTTCTTGTAATAAATCAGTGTAAAAGCATTTAATCCTTGCCTTCTATTTCTGTTCTCTCTTTTTCCTCTTCAGAACAGGATGCTTGTAGCATACGTGATGTATTTGTGTGCTGCTTTTTTCCCCCCTTTTCTGCAGGTGCTACTTAAACCAAACAACACTAGGGTAACACATGGCACATTTAAATCCCTGTCCAAAGTTCTCTGCAACCAGGAGATCACACCCCTGTTCTTTGAGTCCTTGCTTCCTGATTTTGGAGACCCTGTAAGAAACAGTTCTGTGGAGGATGTCCACGTCCAAAAGATGATGAGAAAATATGGGATTCCTCATGATTCCAGTAAGTCTGGCTTTTTCATATATTAAACACGTTTCAAAGCCAAACTCTCACGTTTCCAAAGAGATCCATCACTGATCTTGATGTTTCTCTGGAGGGCTCATGGTTTATGCCAGTTCAAGATCTGCCTCGCCCAAATTACTGGTAGCTTATTTTTGTAAGCATTAAAAGGCAAGCAGTCTGCACAGCCCAGAAGTGTTTGATACTGCAGCACTTCCCATTTGTTGATGGTACAGTTCTGGGACTTAACAGGTCACAGTGTTTTCTTGATACGCAGTTTTTCCAACTGTGCTGACATTATTAGCTCCACTGAGTTCACAAAGCTCCATTTAACCTCCAAGCAGAGAATCCTGGCTCAAACAATGAGACTCTTGTTGTCCTGAGTTCAGCAACAGGAGATTTTGGGGATGGATTGCTTTTGTCAAGACACATTATATCAGTCGGTGAAGAGAGGCCTGAAATCATTTGCTGGACATAGCAACAAATTGGGCCAAGCTTTCTCATGTCTGTCTACTTGTGCTCAGTGCAGTTTATTTGTTTCTCTCCCCTTGCAGCACCATTTTGTTTATCTTTCTACCTGGATCTGGTCAAGACCCCAACTGGAGCTTTAATTTGGTCTTTTTTAAAACCAATGGTGTTTGGGAAGATCCTTTATACACCAGACACGCCAGAAACTCGAGCAATCATGGGAAAGGTATGGCTCTGCTTAAACTACATGAAGATATGCCCTCTCAAAGGGATTTTAATTTGTGCCTAGCACAGGCTTCAGAAGCAGAACTCTATTTTCTGACTGTTAGGAGTATTAGTCAGATTATTTTGTTTGTAGTTCCATTGCTGGTTGTATGTGTCACCCTTTACCTTTAAATGAATGTTACCTCAAAAAAAAAATTGCCCTAATATTTATAGTACACTTTTTTTTTTTAAGGCTTTCAGTTCATGAGGCTTTACCTCCATATTTTCAGCTAGTAACAGAGATGTGTCCCAGAATGCTCACCAGTAGTGGCAAACAGGCCATTGATAGGAGTAAAGCTGATACCCAAGGCATGCTCCAAAAGCCATGTATGAAACTGCATTTTTAAGTACTTACTTGAAGAAGGATTTTGCCAACCAGTGATAGAGTGCAAAGTAAACCCTAAAGGAGCCAAACTGAATCTCAGCTATTTAATTTCCTCAATTATTTTTTGAAGCTTTCACATAAGTAATTAATAAATTGAAACTTACATGTTGTTGTGGACTTTTTTTACAGTCTAATGCCACCTTGAAGCAGATGGCTGATCTAGCCCTGAAGTCACAGGAATGGCTGGATAAGTCTCCTGCCATCATGAATTCACTGACCAAGTTGAACCAGACGGTTCCAATGATCAAGGTATGAAATCTCACTATGTGTCCTGTTGTTCCACAGGGACTGTTCCTTTCACTAAGAAAAAAAAAAGGGGTTGGAAACAGGGACACCTGAGCTCATGCTTCTGGCCCACACTTCAGTTTCCTTGCCTGTCTGCCTGTTCCCATCACAGAAATACTCCTGATGCACCTTTCCATGCAGATCCCTTTTATGATATGATATGTCTGTAATACATACACTGTTCTCTGACAGTGGCCTTGCTGAGGGCTGCTGGAAGGCTAAGATGAGCGGGGAATGCTCTTCAGTTTGTAAATTAACTTTCTGCTTGATGGAGTGATCCAGCCAACCAAGACCAGGCAAGAAATGACTTTTTCAGAAAATGAAACAGTATCTATAATAAGCACGTAGCACTGGGTGCACACACAAGAGCTTGGAGATGTCTTTGTACCTCAGTGAATGTAAATAACACTTCTTTTTCCCCTCCCAAAGAGCCTTGGTTGGACGCAAGAAGCAGCAGGCTGTAATGCTTTACATACATGCATCATGTTTGCCACGGTACAAATTGCCACCTTTTCTTAAAAACTGTATAAATGAGATTTCTCAAACTCCTAAAGCATTCAAAAATAATTTCAGTGGCTGGGAATTCATTGTAATTTCCATGGCACAGAGAGAAAATCCAGAGCAGAAAATGCAAGAGTGAAATGAAATATTCTCTGCTGACTGCACTCAGTGGTGGAATAATGGAATATTCAGCCAAATAAAAAACTGACAGACGGTCTCCAAACTAAATTTTGGACCCTACCCATTCTGTGCTGGCTGTTTTCACAGGATTTAAAACACACATGAATGAAATTAACTGTGCTTTTAGTCCTCATATTGAAGAGTATGCATGATTTTTTTTCCCTGGGAGTCCAATGCCTGATGGAGAGTCGAGAGGCATCTTCTGCTGACTCCAGCAAATATTATCTTTCTTCTTTCCATTGCTAATGCTTTCCCATCTTGAAACACAGAGTGAAGAACAGAAAGTCAAGAAAGGAGCAGGGAAGTACAAATGCTACTGAAGACAGCTGGTCTGTCGTATTTTAGCAGTACACCAAATAAGCTTATGGGATCTGTGGTCAAATGCTCTTTCTCTTTGCTTGTTGACAGAATGCCCTACAGAATCCCTTTGTGCAGGTTTTTATCAAGATGATGGTTGATTTGGATGCAGTTGAATTGCTGAGTCAAATAAACAAGCTTGGTAAGTTGGGAGCTCCAGAGTCATGAAACTGTAGTCATCCTCCAGTCCTGCTCTGCTCTGGCCAGGATTGGAGATGAGACAGTCTCAGATGTGATTCTAAACCTCGTGGTTTGTCTATGGGAAAAGACTCTTAGAAAGCAAAGGGCTTGTGTGAGATGTTTCTCCTGAGTGCCATAGGAATGGTAGAATGGGAATCTCTGCAGCTGATTGTGGCCACTGGAGGACACTGTTTAGCCATAATTATCACTTCAAATGAGCTACCTGGGGCTCTGATGGGAAATGCTGAGCTCACTTGCATCGCACCAGGGTTTCGCTTAAAAGTTTTCCAGAGCAGGGAAGGAAGGGATGAGCCCGTGCTGGTGAAGACAGAAACATCATTATAAAATATCCCCTGATGCCATTTGCTGTTTTCTGATGGTCTTGAGTGGTCTTTCAAGTTGAGAGTCGCTGATCTGCACTGTGGGAATCAGTGCTACCGGCATTGGTGGATGTGTTACCTGTCGGTGCACAGCATGGTGCTCACAGCCCCTCCTGGCTGGTCTCATTGCTCCCTGCTCACTTTTCAGCGTATCCCTACATCTCAACATAAATCTGATCTATGCCAGAAAAGCCTAGCGTCAGCCAAAAGTAGCTTTAGACTGTTAAAGTCCAAACAGTGTGAACATGCTGTTCATGATGACCCCTGTGTTATTTTATGAGTAGCATCTCCTATCTGAACTCCCCATAAAACCATCATGCCTGCAGCAGCTGTTCCATATTAGTTACACTGCATTATGCAGTCACCTTTTAAAACAGCCAGCAAACAGCAGTATCTTTATTAAACTTCATTATCAGGTTTAGTACACACATCAGCACAACAGACATAACTTTCCCTTGATATGCTTGGATAGTGCCCATTCTCCCCTGAGACAGAGCAGCTCAGCAGACGTGTTGATTACATCAAAAACCAGAAGATGCAGATTGAATAGTGAGCATCATACACAGGTCTAGAAACCCAGCAGGTTAGTGGCAGCTTCTGATTTGGGATGGCTGTCACATCACATTGCTGGCATCCTCCCAAAGGCAAACTCATGAGCACATTACAAATGATTAACATAAAAATTGGGTCAACAACATGCCTTCGTTGCACCGCAAAGTGCAGAAATATGTTTGTTAATGTTACGTGTGACGTCTTTTCTTCCTTCCTGGTGTCATTGCTGGTATAAAGGGCAGGATGATTTGATGGATATATATATATATATATTTTTTTTTTTCTATGTATACTGATACTGTTGGTCTTGTGGTTTTTTTTTCTAGATGATATTCGGCTGGAATTACAGGACAACACTGACATTGTTGATCAGCTGAACACATTAGCTACCCTGGCAGTAAATGTGTCCTCCTGTGTCTCATTTAATCGCATTCGGGCAGTCAAAACTTTGGAGGAAATGGAAAAGATGGCTAAAGAACTCTTCCTAAAGAACGAACTGTTTGCAAGTATGTGTCAGAGTCTCAAGTCCCCCTGTCAATTGAAGTTAGCTTGGTACAGAGTGCAAGCACAGCCTATGAGGCTTGGCTTTCCACCTGTGACTGTTGTGGGCACAGCTCCCACCACAGCAGTCAATTTTCACCGAGAGATCTGGGAACTGCACACTCAGACTTCCTTGTGGCAGTGTTTTTGTGCTGTCCTATATATGCCTTCTCTTGTCTGTAAAGAGATCCTCTGGTCATCTGGCATTTTCTCTGGGTTAATTCTCAGTGGAAATAAGTTCCTCTGCCCTTTGGAGGTCTTTGTGACAGAGCTGCCTTCTCTCAGGCCTCCAAAGGGAAAAGATGCTTTATTGAAAAAGAGACAGTTGAATGTATTAGATGATTGTAAAGATCTTAAGATGCTCCATTCCTACACTGCAATATCATCATGAATCTTTCCAGTCTTACCTTTAACATTTGTGGGATTGGATTGCAGCTTCAAATCAGACTGCAGGGAATAAGAACTTAGACTAATTTGAGTGATGGGGTGTGTCTCAGTTATTGAAGAATGCACAGAACTCCGCTGTTAGGATTTACTTGTAAGCTCTGTGACCCGTTGGTCTTATACCTCATAATTAAATGTAGGTATAAACTTTTTCTATTCTTTGTACTTCAGGCCCTGATAATATTTGTCTATTGCCATAAAAAAAAAGTTTTCCTCTATGTTTGTCCTCCATTCCATTGTATTTACAGCATGCAGTTTCCTACCAGGACTTTGCAAAGCTTTTATATTCCTGCACATTTCTCAGCTTTGCAGGAGTTTGTGCATATAAATATGTGTACAGGCCATGAACTGTTGTCAATGCCACACTCCTGAGGTGTGTATTTTACAGCACCAGTACGTGAGCTCTGTTGATGGAGTACACGTGGGCACGTTCATGAGAGGTGTGTGACCACATGCAAGGGACAAACCCGACAGATTTGTGACAGTCCATGTTAACAGCAGGGTTTTTCCAACACAGCTGGTTATTTTTAGAGCCTTTCATTTTTGAACTCTCAATAGGAAAAGACGTGGAGGCTTGGAGTATAGTTAGCACCCAGAATCATCAAACACATTTGGAAGTATGAGGAGCTGCAATGACACTTGATTTCCAGTACCAGACCCTTGGTAGTGAACGTTAGCAGCCTACCCACCTGAGCATTATTTGTGCTGCGAAGAAATGGGATGATGGACTGTAACGTAGACAAGACTTACAAAGATGAGAAGTTCCTGTGTATCTGTGTGTACTGCTCCTACTCTATCAACTCTGAAGAAAAACCTTTTCTTTCTTTCCCAAGGTATCATTTTCAGGCTGCCATCAAGCTGGAGCAGCGCAGCCCGTGGGGCTTTGGCCCTCCCTCCTGTGCTCAATTACACCATCAGAATGAGCAGCAGGATCACGCAGACCACCAACAGGATCAGGGAGCGCATCTGGACTGTGGGACCACACAACTCCACCTCACAGAGCCAGATCTACAGCCGGGCATTTATCTATATCCAGGACAGCATTGAAAGAGCCATTATTCAGCTGCAGACTGGCAAGAAGCTAGAGGAAATAGCTGTTCAAGTCCAGGCCATGCCTTACCCCTGCTACAATAAGGATATGTAAGTCTGTGGGGTTTCCATCTTCCTGTAAAATTTGCTGTCCCTCATTTACTATGAAAGGTAGAAATGAGACTGGGTTTGGCAGGAATTGGGTTAAATACGAGCCTTGGCTTGTTCTGCAGGTGTTTACATGCAGATAGTGCAGCAGAACTTAGAAAATATATTTATTGGGCAAAAAAAACCCCTAGGTTTATGAGCTTTGTTCCTACAGATTGCTATCCAGCTGTTCTGTTTGTTATTCATTCCACTGATTCCAGCTAATGTGCAGTGTATAGTGAATAGTTCTCCATACAGGTGTCCCTCTCTCACAGATGCTTTAAGAAGGATAAGAGTGTGAAATTGTACCATTCATTGCCACTGTAATGAGGGAGGACAGAAGAGCTTCTGATGAGCCAAGTTGTTAGAATTAACAGCCTGTTATACCGAGCAGTGCAGCATGAACTGTGTATGGACCAAAATAAGTTTTGAATGGTAAAACAGATCAAAAAGTATTGGATCATCTTCCTTTCTACTCATCTTGAGCCAGATCTGAAGCTAATATAAACCATGTCTCTGCCAACTGCAACAGAGAGAAGCCAATCTCTCACAGCTGAGCACTGGTCCCTCTGGCAAGGAAATTTTGGTTGGTGTTGGAAAGCTGGCATCACGGTACATGCTCAGAGTTATTACCCTGACCACAGCTGGTGGCCAAGCAGAGTGGAAAACATGTAGGAAAATGATTTCATGTTCATCAGCAGGCTCTGAAGGATGTTCAGCAAGTAATATTAGTGGGCTGGGCAGTCAATCCACAATACAAGAGTCTTTCTTACACCAAGAGTACAGAATGGACACAGGAGCTTTGCATACCTACTGCATGAGCTAAAAGATGATCTGGGAGCTACAACAGACCTATTAAAATCCCGTGTCAGCCTGTCACTTGACAGCTGGAAACTCATCATCTTAACATAAACGCATGCAAAGTGCCTGCAAGTATGCAAGCAGGTGAGCATTCAAACCAGGTGTCAGCTTCCAGCAAATGTGTGGATTATTGCTGTGAGATAGTTTTGCACAATGATTAACTGGCTGCTGGAGGCACTTAACTGCAGTTATCTGTGCTTTTGCTTTTTCTTGGGCTGCTGAGAAAACAGCTTGCCTTTGAGTTTCCCTCCCCACCCTGGGTTCAGAGGGTCATGAGATGCTCAATTATTAAAATACCTAAAGGCTTCCTGTTTCCATCCAGTAGAAGTCATCAGAAAATGTCTGTCTGCTGATTGTTATCACATAGTTACAATCCTGTAGAGAAATGGAGTGAACTTATATACCACCTCACTGAAGGTATAGGAATATTGGATTTTTAATGGCCTAGGGATCATGCACAAAGTGATAATGAAAAACAACCAAACAAAAAGCAAATGAAACAAAAAAAGCCTTTCCTCAACAACGACAACAGAAGAACCAGAACAGCAAGGTAAGAAAGAAGAGAGAAATGGTAGACTGAAATGCCTTTTCGTTGTTCTGTAATATAAATATTATGACCTTGTTTGCACAGAAGGAAGAAGAATTTCTTGAAAGTGCTGAGTTTTGGATACTTTTTGACATTATGAGTTAAAAATGTAATTAGAAAACCAATCATGTTGGTTTCCTACTGCTGTCGTACATTAAACTTTTCCTGAGAATTATGCTGTTGGTTTTTTTTAAAGCCAGCTTTAGAAATAAGGGAGGAAAGCATAAACCCTGTAGATGCAATGAAGTGAATCTCCTACAATAGGAACTTGCTTTCCATCACAAAAGGAGGAGTTCACTTTTGGCCACTGTTGCACCTTCTCTCAGCGCACAACTGGCAAGGGAGGAAGGTTGAAAGGACGAGGAACCAAGAATTGTGAAGCCTATTTGGTAGATACAGCTCTATTATAACCATCCTCTGGAATAAGGAGAGACACCCCAAGGAGAAGCATTGATTCCAACCTCAGGCACAGGGAGGTACAGCCTGATAATAAAATCAGGCCATTGACATTGACAGGATGGCTGACTGCTGTTTGCAAGTGGGATGCACCCACCAGTCAGGAGAAGCCACTGCTGGTTTCTGCTCTTGCCAGTGGTGCTGCTGAGCAAAACTGTTTCAGAACCAGGCTGGAAAAATCCCTATGTTTTCTAATACATATATATCTATATCTATATATTTTTTTTAAACAATGCAGGAGTCTCTTAATAGAATCTTCAGTGCAACAGCAAAGTAGTCTTTTTTTGTAATTGTTAATTATACTCCCTGACAAAAGACATTCTGTATAAAGCATTAATCCTTAGAACGTTTTACATTCAACTGAAGCCTGCATTTGCCTTGTACAGGTTCTTAACCAGTGTGACCTACTCTCTTCCATTTGCTCTGATGGCTGCCTGGGTGCTGTTTATAGCTGATTTTGTGAAAACTCTTGTTCAAGAGAAAGATCTGAGGCTTTATGAGGTATGCTGAAACTTTCTGGGGCGTGCAAAATTATAAACAAGTTTTCCTTATTAGTGGGTAGTAGGTCTCATGTGCGACATTAAATGGAGCAAAACAAACATTAAGGAAAATAATATTGCAAATGCCTATTGTTTGACCTGCAGCGTTCGAGTTGTGACATTGTAGGCAATTTCAGAACTATAGAAATGCAGGGCATTTGCCCTTCAGGTGGTGAGAATGTTGCTTTGCTGTGCTGAACAATGGAAAAAATGGGGACCTTAAAAAATTACAAGTTTTTTGAAGGTTTAAAGCCCCCTGAAAATTGACTTTGAGTCGTACCTACTGGGAACAAAGACATGAAGAGTGACTTACTTCCTATCCTTGGAGTTATTATACTTAACATTTCAGAAGGTGCTACATATTACATCAGCTTCTCTGAAATGAAGTTCTTCATTCAGGTTGCCTATTGGAAAAGAAATCACATGGAGACATAGGGAATTTATTAAATTAGCTCACGTTTTCAGTGTGAACACAGCCAATGGAGATGAACAGCAGAGAACTTTCTGGGAGGCTAAGCTTCAGCAAGCAATAAAGCTCAGGCAGATTTGTTTGTTCTCTGGTACCATGGAAACAAACACTGAATCACCAAAGAAGTATTTCCAAGAAAGAGCACCCTATGAACTGCAGTGAGATTGACAATAAGAGTGTCCAGTTGACAGTCCCTGAATATTGTTTTGGGAGCACGCTTCCATTGCCTCTGTGATCCAGGGTGTCAGTAATCTTTCAGCTATGTAATCTGCAACAAGACACCAGCATCTCTCATTTCTTTTGGATTCGGCAAGGCAAGTTCACAGTTCTGTATGACTTGTGACTTGATCATCAGCTAATATAGATTAATATTACTTCCATATAAATATTCAAGCATATCCAGTATTTGTTGCTGGGGGGGATGTATGTGAAGTGGTTCACCTGCTGAACCAAATGGTACGTTTGGCTTCAGCTGTACCTAAGAGTATTTACACTCAGGCCACTGAGTTGAACAGCGTTATTTAAAACAAATGAAGTACCCAAGATGCTTTAGAAAAGTAGCAAATGTAAGTCCAGCATCTGCTTTGAAACTTGTGGGTTATGTCACACAATGTTTGCAGATCCTGCCTATGCTGTTGCTTTACAATGGGCTCCTTGCAAACCGAGGGCATTCCAGAAATGTGAGCGCGTGGTTTTCTCTCTTTTATCAACCTGGCAGTATGTCAAAATAAGAGTGAGCATATTTTGTTTGTGTGCCCTATCCAGACACTGAAAAAGAGAAAAATGAAAGATCTCTTAGTGAACAGTTATAACTTGTAATTCCTGTTGCTTTGCTTTCTCTCTGTAGTACATGAAGATGATGGGTGTTAATGCAAGCAGCCATTTCATCGCCTGGTTCATAGAGTGTGCCATCTTCCTTCTAATCACAGTCACCTTCCTCATCATTGTCCTAAAAGTGGGTGACATCCTTCCCAAATCAAATACAGCGCTCCTGTTCCTGTACCTTATGGACTACAGCTTGTCCATCATAGCCATGAGCTACTTCATCAGTGTTTTCTTCAACAACACCAACATTGCAGCGTTGGTGGGCAGTCTGGTGTACATCCTCACTTTCTTCCCCTTCATTGTATTGCTTGTCATTGAAAATCACTTGAGCTTCTCTGTGAAAAGCCTACTGGTAAGTTCTGCTTTTCAATAACAGGGATTATGTGTGTGGAAGCAAACATTCACCTTCAACACACTTCAGCTCCTCTTAAGGTTCGTGTCACCAATATACATGTTTGTAGCCATTCTCAATTCCACCAGTGGGTGCTGATCCATGCTGCATCACATAACGAGAGAGCTGGCTGTAGCCTGGTAGGGGGAGACCTGTATCCCTTCACTGAAAGCAAAACTTGTGGTGTTTTAGTGAGTAAGCACTGCCAGCTGAATCAGAGTAGTGTGAGCTATGCATTTTACCCTCTCAAATTGCAAAGCAAAAAATAGCTTACCTTCAACCATAATGAGGAGGAAGGCTAGACAGTGAGGAGTTGAAGTCACAGGACTATGAGGGAAGGCTGGCTCCGTTCATTCCTTAGTTGTTGTGCCTCAAATTTGTAGCCATGGAAGAAGAGAGAAAGCTTTGTCAGTTCCCAAGGGTGGAAATAGGTAGGTATTAAGTACCAGAAGTCACATTTGTTTTCAAGTTCACCAAATCTGGGAAAGGACACCTTTTAAGTCAAGTAGTAAATTCATTAGCCGTGTCAGGTAATTTTATATCACTACTTTATTTCAAAAGCCTAAATTAAATCCCTGGATGAGGGATAAAGTTGGATACTGGGAGTGGAAGGAAAAGGAAGAAAGACTCTAAGGGGATATTACAGCCCACCGTCAGAAGTTCTGCCCATCCGAAGCTTGGTCCACTGCTCTTTGTGTCTGCTGGAAAAAATCTTACTCGTTTTTCCAGCTAGTGCACCAAGCTGGGGAGGTATCTGATGGGTTGTCTGACTGGAAATCTCTTTGAGACTAATTAACAAATCCTTTGTTTTCAATTTTGTTTATTCCACAGAGCCTGTTGTCTCCAACTGCATTCAGTTATGCAAGTCAGTACATTGCTCGCTATGAGGCACAGGGCATAGGTATGTTTATTGAAAAGAAAAATACGCTTGGAGCTTCCATGGTTGTGACATTCCTTTAACTAATACGGGCTCTCTTGTGCTTCTAAACTCCTTTCTGCAGGTCTGCAGTGGGACAACATGTATAAATCTCCAATGATTGGAGACAACACATCCTTTGGCTGGATGTGCTGGCTCATTCTGATTGACTCTTTCATTTACTTCATCCTGGGATGGTATATAAGAAATGTATTCCCAGGTAAGGATGTGAAGCACTGAGGCTGTTGATGTATTGTTTCCTTTGGAAAACAGTGAGTAGTACAACACTGACTGATTCCATGATCCAGGCACTCAGGCACACGCAGGGCACCCCTGTTCCTAGAACAGTGAAGCCATATCTTGGAGGATGTGTTGAGAGTATTAACGATGCTGGGTTAAGAGAGGACTAGGGTTCCTTCTGCTCATCATGTGGGTAGGTGGAACCTCTGAAGAAGCTGAAGCCAAGGACACAGGAGAATATGATTGCTGTCTGGTTGGTGAAAATGAGAACAGAGCATGTTAGCCAGCATTTGTCAGTTGAGTGATTTTGTGTTACGTTACTTATATCATCCAATTTCAAAAAGTAATTCCTGCCTTGGGCAAGAGACAGTACATTTGTCTTTTGCTTTTCTTCCCCACCTAATGAAGCAGTCCGCTGGCACACAGAAATCTACCCAGTGGAAAATGTAAAGTACTCCAGCCCTCTGGCTATGAGGTTACTCAGAATAACAAATGAGCAAATGCTTCCTATTGTGCCAATTAGGGGAAAATCCCTTCCAAGTATCAGTAGTACATGAAGCATATCAAGAGAGGAGAGATCTCCTTGGAGTTCATTTTTGTTGTGTGGAGTGTAGTCCAATAGTGGTGCTTCCTGCAGAAACAGATGCCTGAATGAGCTTCCTCTTCTTCTTGCAGGAAGATACGGCATGGCTGCTCCCTGGTATTTCCCACTGCTTCCATCTTACTGGCTTGAATACAACTGGCTCCCTTTCTGGAGTGAGAAACAAAGAGGCTTCATCTTCAGCAAGCTTGTGTTAAGGAAAGAAGCCAGCCCCAGCAATCAGATATGTATGTGGATACTGACATATGTTTTAAGTAAATAAAGCCAAATTTGAGAAGGGCACCATGCTCAGAAAGCACAATTTTATGTTAATCCTTACTTTGTAGCACAGGGAAAACTGAAAATTATTACTTACCCAAATGGAGATTTGGCTTTCAAATTGTTTTTTCTTCCAATTCGATGTGGAAATCCAGTACTGACATTCACATGCATAGGTGTGTATACTGTAGTTGAGAGGATACCTTGGGTTCATATACCTCACCCTGCAATGCTCTGTGTAGAAATACATTTTTGTTTGTGAAAGCAAATACAGAATTCCCCTTGGCAAGAGGAATGTCTGCTGCTTTGTCCATTTCTGTAAATATTTAGCCTATAAAATATTATGAGATCACACAAACTTTCCAGTTCTGCCTAACAGAAGGTAACTCAATAGCTTTGCTGTATTTCCTCTAATTTCATATACTTGTTTAGTGTAGATGAAGTTAGGTGCTCTGAAACATCTAAATGTAGGACCTTTTCAGAAGAGACAGATTAATGCTTCTTGTCAGAAATTATAAGAAGTTGCAGGAGTGAAAAGGAGAAATGTGGGAGAGCTCAAAATGTCTCAGATCCTATGAAATGTTCCCTGCGTTCCTCATCGAGAGTCAACTGCTTCTGCTATATTGTATGCCATCAAAAGCCTTGCTTATCTCTGACCTGAAAAAAGGTAACTGTCATCTAACCCTTCCCTTGGGTTTTGAAGGTGCCCCCCCGCCTCACCTGGAGCCAGAACCCACTGATCTCACCTTGGGAGTCTCCCTCCATGGCATCACAAAAGTTTATGGATCCAAAGCTGCGGTGGACAACTTAAGCCTCAACTTCTATGAAGGGAATATAACTTCCCTGCTGGGGCACAATGGAGCTGGGAAAACGACAACCATGTACGTGTCCTTTAAAGCTGGGATTGTTTTGTACCGTTGGGCTCAGCTGGGTGGATATGAGAGCAAGTGGGGCTTTTCAGCATTGGGAAGCTGAATGAAATGCTTTATTAGGACAGATCTCTCTTGTAGTTTCATCTTACTCTTAGATGACCTCAGCAGTCCCTTCATCTACTAGAACTGAAGGTCCTTTTCTGCTTAGGAATATGCCTTTTAGTCTGGTAGGATCCCTGTAATACGCAGCAGAGCAATTGTTCCAGCACTTTGTTCCACGAGGCTTTGGTGCCTGGGGCTGGGTTGCTCTGAAAGATGTGGGTAGCCTGTGCACCTTCCAAATTTGAAGTGATATTAATATTAGTGAGAAAGCCTAATAAAGATATATTTCAACTGTACAGACTCGTGTGTTGGCTGGGCTGGAATTGAAGTAGGTTAATGCTCTGGCCTTCCAGACCTTCCAGCATTGCCATTTATAAATTATAGTTTAAGGTGTTGGATAACATCACTGGATAACCTGTGGAACTTGATTTGTCTACTGATATCTATGTATGCATCACTCTGAAAGCAACATTAAGGTGATAAATAGAAGCCCCAGAAGAGCCAAAAACAGTAAGGCAAGACAGATGTGTGCTTCATCTCAGCTTATTATAAATTCATGTCATGTCCTCATAGTAAGTGTAGGCAAAGGTGATGTACAGAAAAATATAACAGCTTCTTGAAACTTAGTGCAGGCTTCAAATCCTGAGTAAGGTCACAAGGTACTTCTCCTCTCCTTTTTAATGAGAGTTAAAAGTCCCAGGAGAGAGTGCAACTCAGGGATGGTGAAGGGCAGTCTGAGGTGCATCTTCTCCTTTTATTCCCTTGCAGGACAGCTCTAAAACCAGCCTGTATTGTGCAGGTAGTCATTCCACGTAGAAGGTGTTTGACTCAGGTCTGTTAGGTACTACTTGGTGGGTAATAATTAGCTTGAACTAGACAAAATTGCTGCCCTCGCTGAGGTGCCTTGTCAGGATATCCTCCCCCATTCCTTCTTCATAATGGCAGTGAAATCAGGTTTCTGCGCTGTGATGTGGTTAGCATGATGAAGATGTGGTTTTCAATCTCTGAAGTGGTTAGCAGTATGAGACCGTCTGGATACTGCAGACAAACCCCAAAGAATGAAGAGTGACTGCATTCTGTGAATTCCCAGTGATTCAATTGGAAGTGAAAGGCGTTCGTGAGTATTGATGTAAAGGAACATGCAGTGGTCTGACTTAGGGAGGGAGAGACCTCCCTAAGGAAGATAAAAGTGTATGTGAAAAGTAGCCAGAGCTCAGTGTGTGAGCTTGGTACTAGCCCTCACAATCCCACAGACAGGGGGAAGGAGGACGCTCTTTGATGTTAATTGGGCACTGCTCCACCAAAGCATGGAGAGACTGTAGAAGAAGCTGTGTTCAGTGTTTTCTGGCTGCAAGGAGTGTGCTAGTGGTGGAAGGAAGCTTGGCAAGTAATGATAACTACAGGAGAGTGGAGAAAAAGTACTTAGGGCTTTCTCTTTTTTTGTTTTAACTTCCTTTTCTACTTATTTTTCCCTTTCAGATCTATTTTGACCGGGCTGTTCCCTACATCATCAGGCACTATCGTTGTCTATGGCAAAGACATCAAGACTGATCAGGAAGTTATCAGGAAGAACATGGGTATCTGTATGCAGCACAACGTGCTCTTCAACTACCTCACCACGAAGGAGCACCTGCTGCTCTATGGGTACATCAAAGTCCCTCTCTGGAGTAAAGAGGAGCTCTACCAAGAAGTTAAGAGGTATGAAAACAGCAGGGTGGGAGAAGAGAGAGTGGTAGTAGTACCACTGCAAAGCTCAAACGAATGGTTTTGAGCATTGTTGCAAACCCAGCCTAGAGTTCAAATAAATGCCTTGATCTGACTGGAGGAGTACACTGAGTGCTGAAATCTGTGGCTGTAAGAAAACAACATTTCTTCTCCAGGAGTTTACAAGCTTCTGTGGCAGTTCTTTGGAGATGCCTAAGGGTCTGATCCTTGCTTCTTTACAGTTTTCCCCAAAAAGAGATTTGATCAACCAGTTAGAAGATGATGCCAGCTTTACTGGTTGTGCGGAGAAGTGAAACAGCCAAAACATCCCAGAGAATTTGGATTTTGGTGATCTCTGTTGATGAGGTTGAGCCTTTAACCTTAACTTGTCGGATGGAAACTTTGAAAACGTCCTAAAGAAAGATTTTTTTTTTTAATTAAAATCTGAGTGGCTGAGCTACCTACAGGATGAATCATCTCAGTGCACTCTGACCATTCAGTAGAGCTGTCTGTACTTGAGCAGTTCTTCATTTGCAGTTATGCTTTTTGGATATTTTCAAATATTCTGCTTTTAAAAGTTGCCTGAAGGGCAACATTTGGAGATTGTTTTTTCTTTGTTTTGAAGGACTTTGAAGGAGACTGGACTCTACAGCCATCGTCATAAGCTGGCTGGCTCCCTGTCTGGTGGGATGAAGAGAAAGCTGTCTATAGCTATTGCTCTGCTGGGTGGATCAAGGGTAGTGATCCTGGATGAACCAACAACAGGGGTGGATCCGTGCTCTCGTAGGAGTATTTGGGAAATTATCTCCAAGAATAAAAAAGGTACTGTGATGAGATGAGATGCTGCGCAGAGGCAGAGATGCTTTGTGTCCTGAAATTATGGTGTCCCATCCCTAGACGTGTTGATACCCCATCCCTGGAAGAGTTCAAGGCCAGGTTGGATGAGGCCCTGGGTAGCCTGGTCTGGTATTAAATGGGGAGGTTGGTGGTCCTGCATGTGTCAGGGGGGTTGGAAATTCATGATGCTTGAAGTCCCTCCTTCCAACCCTGGCCATTCTGTGATATGGAGTGGTTTTGAGGTGTGAGTTTTGGAGAGCATCGAGAACCAGTTGTGGGGGACTGGAAACACCTTGTAGATCCTCTAGATTCATTTTTCATTCTTCTTGTAAATTCACAATGTCATTTGATAAGTATCTTTACCTTAGTGCATATTTTACAATAATATTTTTCAGCTCCTCAGTAATGTTACTTTTCATCTAATTATTATTAATTCCTTAAAAATGCAGCTGATTTTCACCTGAAACTCTACATCATTCAATGCAGCTTTCACCTATCTCTTGTAATCCTGTATGTTTGTTCTGTGTGGGTTGACAGCAGCTTCTTCTTTTCCAGGCAGAACCATCATTCTCTCTACGCATCACTTAGATGAAGCAGAAGTACTGAGTGACCGAATTGCCTTCCTAGAGCATGGAGGGCTCAAATGCTGTGGGTCTCCATTCTACCTCAAGGAAACTTTTGGTGATGGATATCACCTAACACTCACAAAAAAGAAGGTTCGTGTCAGAGTTGGTCCTAAATCTTCAGCCTCATCTGAAGTTAAATGTATGCTTTTATGACAGATATCCTGGATGGGAAAATAAATCATTTGGAAACAAGGAAAGAAGGAAGGGAGTCATAGTAATCCAACAGAAATGAAGTCCATTGCAAAAGGTTCTTATCAGTCTTAAATCTCTGCCATGAAATAGTTATTCCAATCTAATTTCTATTCCAATCTAATTTCTATTTTGAAAGTAGGACGTGTTGGGTAGCTCTGCTACCCAAAGATAAGCAGAGGTATGAATCTGAGCCTTCTGTGACCCAGGTGAAGTCCTCTTCATCCTCCCTTCCCTGCTGGACCCTAGCTTGTTTTCGTGTCCATTGTGCACATCTGTTGGCAGGAGCTGAGAATGGTAGCAGTCCCAAAGTGGTTGTGTTTGATGCAGAGGGGCACCAAAGATCTACGGAGGATGTGCATATGAGCATGCTGCTTCTCAGGGAAGAGATACAAACAGCATCTTCCTTGAAGCAGAGGGACACTCTCCAAGCCAGTCCCCAGGGAGGCCATCAGACCTGCCTCTGGGGCTCTCAGAAGCAGGAAATTCATCTCTCTGCTCTGTTGGAGAACAGGGCCTCCTTGATAGTTAAAGGCAAGGCTGGATCCAGTGTGAGTTCTGAAGTTCAGAGTTGTCAGATCCATTGATAGTACCTGACCTGAGGCAAAATGTTCTGCTCTTTGCAGGGAGGGCAGAACTCTGATCTTAAAGCATTTGTTACAGTGCTGTTGGCAGGCCAGCACGCTGAATAACACATGAATACCATAAAAGATCAGCTCCTCATCCAAATTACTGGCAGCGTCTATGGAGAAAATGAAAGGAGATCCTTGTGTAAGCCCTGTACTTCACAGGGAAAACAATTGTGTTTGTGCTGGCAGGCAGGTTCAGGTGTGAATTCTCCCATGTGGCTGGACTTTTTCTGTTCACTGTAAACACTCTAGCTGGTGCAAAGTGGTCCATCTGTCCTAGGCCCAGTATGTCTGAGCAGTAAGGCGTGGATGGACCAAGCTGGGCTCAACATAGTCCAAAAAGTGCCCAGAGCTCCTCCTGAGTACAACAAGGGGCAGGGAGTCTGTGCCACATCTCCTGAGTCTTGTTCAAATGCTGGAAACCCGGGTTCATCTCCTTTTGGTTTTAAAAATGAAATGCTGCATGTCTGTGCTGAGAGCACCCACCATGAGGACATGATCCGAGCTGAGCCCTGCAGCAGGAATTTTGTCAGCAGCAGCTTCTGGTTGAACACAGAGTGCTTTCCTCCTTTTTCAGAATGCGATAGAGGAGTGTGACACCGCAGCAGTGACCTCCCTGATTCAGTCCCACCTCCCAGAGGCTTATCTCAAGGAGGATATTGGTGGAGAGCTCGTGTACGTGCTTCCCCCCTTCAAGTCCACAGTCTCGGGGGCTTACCAGGCACTTCTCAGAGCCCTCGATACCAGCTTGAGTGATCTCCACCTTGGTTGCTATGGGATTTCAAACACAACTGTGGAAGAGGTAGGTGGTGGCAGGTTTTGGATGTAGGAGTAACAGGGAAGGGAAGAAATTGGTTTTGTTACTCATTGTTCTATAGTTATGAATGTGGGAAGGTGCAGATGTATGCATAAATTTATGCATCTAGTAGTGCACAAAGCATACCACCGTCTCACCTCTCAGCATTTTACTTAGAGAATGAGATGTTGGAGTACTGAGTATTTTTGACCAGTTTCCCTGTATGTTTTCTTGTTCTGTAGGTATTTCTCAATCTGACAAAAGAGCTGGGGAAGGACCCACAAGAAGATGCAGGACTATCCCAGCGAGGGCCTGGAGCCAGTGGCCAAAACGGCGGGGACGAAATGTCTGTGAGCACGGATACTTTCACAGAAAGAGATGGTACTAAATTACCTCCAGGTTTTAATCCAGATTTGTCAGAGAATGCAAACAGTGACAGATGGACTCTTTCTGGTTTAAAAACACACTTCACCCAACCAGAAACACAAAGCCACTGATTCCCTAGAAGCTCAGCACTCTACGGTTGTCTAGATCCACTGGTTTGGAATGTCTGAATCACAGAACAGATTACAGAGAGGTTTTGTTTGCATCCGCCTCCCTTTAAATTGATTCCAGTTTTAATCTAATCAAATACAGTGTGTGGGTGAAGTAGCAAATGTATGGCTCTGAAAGCAATTGCTGTAATTGATGCAGAGGATTATTTCTACACAATTAGTAGAAGTTGAGAGAAACTTCATGGGAAAAGCAGCACAGCTCTGAGCTCCATCCTCCCCACTGCTTTTTGTTCTGTCCCAGCGACTGCAGTATAAGCCACACAGCAAAAAGGGCCACACATTGGGATAGATTTACCTTCAGAAGAGAATCAACAGTGTCTGAGTGTTGAGGGTTTGAGAGCTGCCCAAGGTGGCATGGTCCCAAAAACATGCGAAACATCCCTTCTGACAAACTGGAGATGATTTTTGCTTATGGATATATCATTTATAGTTAAGGAAGCTGCTAAGGGACAACGCAGAAGTATTTCTGTACTCACTTCTCAAAGCTGACCTGCACTGTAAATGGGCAAATCTGTAAGAGGTAACATGCATAGAAAAGTATTTTATGATACCCCTAACAAAAGCATTGAAGATGATTTGCCTTTTGTTGTATTATACAGGTTAATATTTCATAAAGAGAAATAGGTTACATAGGGTTCAGCTCTGCTTTTTTCATGCTGCAACCTTGTCTATGCATGTGATTGATTAGTTTATATGCCTTGTTTTCTTGTTTCCTAATGAATTCCCTTATTGATTTGCCTTGGGACGTCCTTTCTGAATGATAAGAATTTTCAGTTTGCAAATACAAAAGTTGTAGCTGAGTAGAGAGGGTGCAGATAACTTCTTGTATCTGGAAGTCTCCTTTTGTCTTGCAAGATGTCAAAATGTGCATGCTACGTGTGTGCATTTGAAATCAAGCAAAAAACTGGTGTTATGTGTCGTTACTTGAGCCAAAACCTGACTTCTGTCCAAATGGGGTACAGTCCAGCTTACTAGTTTTGATTTTTCCATCTGAAAAGGAGAACAGGCAGCCAAAGTAACTCCCAAGTTCCAGTGAGCGTCAGTTCCCTGCATTTCATGAATACTGATCTGTAGCAAAATGTGTTCTTTTATACCCAGATCAGCTCCTGATCAGATCTAAGAGCCTGCAGGGTTTACCATTGCTGCTTAAGAAGACATCAGCTTTATTCATTAAGAGATTCCACCATACCCGGCGCGATGTGCGAGGCTTCATTGCTCAGGTCATCCTCCCAGTCCTCTTCGTGATGGCAGCAATGGGACTTGGAACGCTGAGGACTAAGGAGACCGAATACCCGGAGCTGATTCTTTCCCCCTCTCTGTATGGCACATCAGATCAGGCAGACTTCTTTGGGTGAGTGGTGTTCCTTTTCAGCCTTCAACCCATCAAGGCCCAGTTCTTACTATCAGGATTGTTCCTCAGCAGGTACAGCAGAAAGGTGTTGTGCAGACGACACGGTGATAAAGTCCTCTTCCTAGGGGTATCTCTTGGAGAGATGGCTCTGCTCACACCAGCAATCAGAAAGCTTTAGAAAAACAATCTGTAAGCTGGAATTAATTGTGAAATATGTGAGAAATACTCTTTGTTGTGTTTGCCATTGGAGCCATCTGTCCCTGTGACATCCATCCTGCCTCAAAATGGTTTTTAAAAAGTGTTTAATCTTCCCCAATCTGAAATGGAGGTGCAGCATTAGTTGGGTCCAACACTGCAGCTATAGGATCAAGTTCCATCTATCCTGTGATCTGTCTGATTGCCTCTCTGTCAGTACAGGAAGATGTGCTGCTGTCCTGTCCAGGACTCACTAGTCCAAGGCATGCAGTGAACTGAAGGGCATGATTAACACATCACCACTTACTGATTTAATTGTGCTTAAATATCTGGTTACCATAATGAATACAGTCTGTATCATTCTGGTTTCATGAGGTAAACTGCGTTTCTCCAGTGGTTCTTTAGAAAGCAATATGAAATCCATCTCTAATGTCGTTACAAATCACCCGTCTGCTGTCAGATGTTCTTTCCTGGGACTGCTCATGCCTTTCTGCTTCAGTGCTGCTGGATGGGCAGATGAGCCACGTGTCTCTGAGTCCTCTGTTCCTAAGGCTCCCTGCTTCTCCTGGTAGATCACTGCAGGAGAGACAAATGCATTTTCCTGAATGACCTAAAGCGAATGGACTTCACTGGTGTCAGAACTGATTGAGATGAGGAGTCATGTCTGGAAATGTCTGTGGATCCTTTTTCCATGGAAACAGAGTTTTTGATTGTTCAGAAGTTTCTCTGTATGTGGCTTTGATCTGGAGGCAGTGAGTCACAGGGGTAGGTGTGCAACTATAGGCAATGAGCAGCTCTTTTAAACCTGTGTGTCTGCCCTCATGTGCTGCGTGGACTGAAGTAGTTTGCAGGGCTAGCACCAGGACATTTATTTAGCATCCTAAATAAATCCCATTTCTTTCAGACATCTTTCCTCTGCTCAGTGGTGATGGAAATACCCTGAGCATTTTCCTTTTTGTTTTTTTTTGTTTGTTTGTTTCTTAAATTGTAGGAATTTCAACGAAACAACAAATGCTTTAGTTGCTTCGATGCTTTCTTTCCCTGGGACAGATAACACATGCATGAATGAAAGCAATTCGTAAGTACTTCTTGTCTTTTCATTTCCCATTTAAATCCTGAGTCTGCAAGACTCTATTAGCCACCAGACCTCTTTCCATCCTTGATTGTCTGCAGAATTTTCATACGTGGATGCCGGAGGAAAAATGTTTCTTGCCTCTTTCCAGACCGACTTACAGATTCTTTAAGCACGCTACAGATATCTAAGCAGCCTTTGGCAGGCTGGTGCAAGCTTGCTCTGCTCATAGCTACATTCTCAGCATAGCTATTATTCATAAGTCAAAGCTGTCCTATGAGGACTGGACTGTTTGGGGCTCTGAGGATGAATTTTCAATAGTAACACAATCCAGGGCAGGTTATGTACTCAAGTGTGCCTCACATCAGCACGCGAATGTTTATGCTGAGTATTTGTAGAGGCTGCTGTCAGTGTGGCCCATTGCAGCACTTTCTATCCCCTATTTCTGTATTGGAAGATGATTTTGGCTTTGGCCAACCGCTGCGGGAATGAAAGCAGTGTCTGGGTTCTTTCTAATCAGCTGGATGAATCCAGGCAAGGGGAACTGTGCTGAGGGTTCTCCACCAAATCAGTGGGAGGACAGGTATTTCCAGAGCAGGCAAAAGGAGGTTTCCTTTTCTGCTGAAGCCTCTTACTGCCATCTTAGTAGCATATGCACTTCTGGCTATAGAGATCCTCAGAGGAGAATGTGTTCATTTTCAGGCAGTGTTTAAATGAAGACATGCTTGGCCCATGGATCACCACTGGAGACCCCTCAACAAAGTATTCTGCCTGCAACTGCACTGATGGCATCCAGGTAATTGGAATAAACCCAAAAGAGAGGGAGTTTGGTGGGAAACCAGCAGGTTGTGAATGGGGGATCTGTGGGAACTTGGTATTCAAAATCCCATCTGTCCCTTTCTGGTCGTGTTGATTTTGTACTTTGGATAATGACAGAGTGCACCAGCTTGGGGACAGGAAAGGAAACAGTAACCTCAGAAGATTTGCATGCTCATATATCTGCCTTGCTCACCTCTGTAGGAAAAGACTTAATGGTGTTTTTGAATGTTGTATGATTGTCCCACTTAGCAGAGGTGAGTGTATATTCAAGAGGAAAATTGCATTTTATACAGCACTGTCATTATATGAAAGCACAGCTATTACTGCTAGAGTTTAACTGTATGCAAAGTCTACTGGATCCATCTGCTTTTGCACCATTCCACTTTATGAATACTGGTGATTAACAATATTAGTTATTTGCCTTGCAGTAGTACATACAGGACCAGATATGGGTCCTGCTGAGCTCCATGTCTTTAGATGCACAGGGGGGAAAGGCAGATTCTGACTAAAAAAAGTTAGAACTTAATGTGTCCAGTTTAGGTTGATCTCTTCTCCCCACAGTGCTGTTCACCTGTCTTCAGCTTTATTCCAGAAAGAAACCAAACTCCAGGCACAGCATGATACTGTTTGTAAGATAAAGCATGTACTTAGTCAGAAGTTCCTAGACATTTCTTCAAGTGCAGCCATTTTATGCACTTTACTGGGCATGTACTTAATTTCACATCGTTAGAAGTACTGGCATCAATTCTCTCTTAAGTCAGGGTAACGTTCAAAGCTGATTCTTACCTCTAGCAGGCACAGGCAGGTGTTCCTCAGCATGAAGGCAGCTGTTTTGTGTATTCTGATGTAGAGTTTTGAACAGATACACAATAGGGGAGGCCAGGATTTTTGTTATGGATGAGCTGAAGGAAGCAGCCAGCATGCTGTCCAGTGGAGGATGTTTCAACCTTATGAAGCAGTCAATGCAATTTTGACCCTCAGTGTGTTAAATTATATATTCGGGACTAATCCAAGGTTTCTCTGAAGCTTTGAAAAATATTTCCAATGACTGACAGTAAAGTTAAAATGTAAAGTGTAGCTGCTGTGAAATGCAAGGTGAGATTTTGAGGCCACTGTGGAGTTTTGTGCTCCGTGAGCTGTTTTGCCTTCAGTGCAGTCACTGCAGCTCTGCTAAAAGGGATCAGAGTTAATTCAGGAAAAATCTTCCTGCCTAGCATGAAGCACATTTCAAGGTCTCGCTAATGTCAGTGAATCTGAAGTGTAGACTGAAGCAAAGGTTGTTTTGAAGCACCTCTCTAAATACACCGAGAACAGCACGCTGGGTTGGATGCTGTGCGTCTTGGCCCTGTGGTTTCTGTAAGCACTGGTCCCGGGACCAGAATGTCACCGTTGTCAGCTCTCAGCCCTGTCCTGCTGTGTGAGCTTTACAGATAAAGCACAATCACTGATGTCTTTGTTCCCTTGTCTCCTCTCAGACGTGCCCACAGAAGAACTATACCCCCCCTCACAGAAGGACCTTCTCTACACGAATGCTTTATAACGTTACGGGGCACAACGTGGAGAGCTACATTCTGGCAACCACCAAAGACTTCCTGCAGAAACGGTATGGCATGCATCTCCATTCTTTCTCTTAACTGCACTACAAGCATCCTTTTAGACTTATATCCCTGTACTTAAAGAGGGGATGGTGTAGGCAAGGCTTAGCAGAACCCCTTTGCTGATAGCTTCTGTGAATCTAGTGGAAGGAGGTAAAATGCACTAGAAGCATAGAGTTAAAGGTTTTGTCTAAGTGCTCTGCTTGATCATAGCAGAGAGCACCTGGGGATAACATGTCAGTCACCCAATGAGCTGGTGGCTGGGGCTGTAGATGGGCTTTTGTCTGGCTCAGAAATGTTTCTGAAGAGGAAAATCTGACACAGCCTGTCATGAGGTAAAAAACCCTGGGGAGAGATTCTCCTCTAGGTTTAATTGTCTGGAGAGTCTTGGTGTGCACTTCACTTAAACAAATGCCCGTGTTGGATGGAGGTTAGAATTGAAGTGTTTTCTTGCACAATGGGGCTGTTAGAACTATTATTGTGTCTGGAGCCTGCAATGCAGCTGCACAGCATGTTGTAGGGCAAAAATAGCCTGCCATTGAGGTTGTCAAGGAATACATTCACCTGTCCATTGATTTAACCTGAGCTGCTCATCTTCTGGAGAAGAAGCAATCATCTTGTTTCAGTGTGGTAAGTAAGCATCTCCAAAGTACTTCTCAAATTGAGGCAGTTTTGTGATAACACTGCTGAGTTTGTTTCCCTTGTTTTCTCCAGATATGGGCTCCTGCAGCAGTGTTGGCTTGGCGTATCTCACGCCATGTAGCGTGATAAGTTCTTCTCTTTCAAGTCAGTCTACAATTGAGGCTATGGTGACATGCAGTGCATGTATGCCTCTGAGGAGCCCATGCTAACATACACCAGCCATGCTGTTACAGCTTCTGGGTGAACATAACAGTGCATTTCCCTCTGGATTTTTCATTCAGGTATGGTGGCTGGAGTTTTGGGATGCCTTTGACGAGAGATCTCCAGTTTGATATCAAGCCAGTGCCCCCCAGCAGAACACTGACTAAGGTAACTCACTTCCACTGGAGTGATGTTGAGTTTGGGGATGTTTTAGAAGAGAGAGGGGAAACATCTGAAATCTTGCAGCTTGGCATGGGAGAGATGACTTTCAGTTCATTTTCTCTCCTCTTCCCGTTCTTCTTTATTGGTCTGACTTCTCTTGCGGATAGGAAACAATTTTTCTGCTGTCATAATTTTATTACCCAGATGTGAAAAGATTGGTTCGTGGCACCTTTATCTCATGGGAGAACGTATGTAGCTTTGCTAGGGCTGGCTTGTACATTCTGATTTACCCATTTCTCTGTTTCTGCTCAGTGAAAATGTTGTAACACATCAGCATTAAAGGCGCCAAGGCTGAAATCTGAGGTAGGAGAGAGTTGCAGATGAGTTCCTGTTGTTTCCGTGCTAAACTTAGCTTACCAGGAAAGTGTTCCTGCAAAAGCAGTGCTGTTCTCAGAGGTGTTCCCAGTCAAAGGGAATTACAGGAATCATTGCTTATTGTTTTGCTGATGCTCAGAGCTCATGTAATCAATTTTCAATTGTTTTCACCCCTTCAATTCTAGATCTGAAAGCTCTTGCTATTTGCTAATCAAGTGTCAGATTAGAAACCTGAAACTTCAGTAGCACTGGAAGCAAGGCTGACTTCCAGCCCCCTCTTTCTTTAGCAGTACTTGCTCTGCTAGGGTAAGAAGAATAAAGTCACTGAGCATGTAGAACTTGGGGATATACAAGGTGGGTGCTGTGGGCTGTATTGAAGCCTGTAATCTTAATAGCCTAAGCCTTTTGTGCTTTAGAAGTAATTTACACCTCTAATCCGGGTGCTGCAAGTGGTTCCTAAAGAGGGTAAATCCCCACAAAGTGCATCTCCTCTGGTCTGCAAGGCCCTCAGTCCTTGCAGTTTATCGTGGTTTTGGCAAAAAGTGATCATGACTATAGGAAGGGCTGTTGCTGAATGAGAAGAGCAGTGTTTTCTGCCCTAAAACAATCTGGTCCCACTTGCTTTCAAGGGAAGCTGATGTTTGATAGAAAAGAAACCACATATCTGTGGTTTTATATCACATATTCAGTTAGTTCTTTTCCTCTCCCTCGGAAGGCAAATGAAGCTGATGGGACTGCTCATGTTTTAAATGAAATGTGCTTTTATACTCATTTGGTACCTGATGTGGTTTAATCATGGGACTTTAGCTCGTAGAGCTTATGTCTTGAGATAACAGCTACGGGCTGATTCATTTGTGCAAGAAGAACAAACCAAAATGTTATCAGTCACAATTTATCTCCCAGTTTGTTTCAATTTCTCTGTCGTGTGCAGGTGTGGTATAATCCCGAAGGTTATCACAGCCTTCCAGCCTATCTGAACAGCTTGAACAACTTCATTCTTCGAGCAAATCTGCCAAAAAATGAGAGTTCCAGATATGGTAGGTGTCCCTTCACATGAACAGGTAATTTCTCCCCACTGGGGGGGGCTTCAGTGAGGTCGTTTTTTAAAACTCCATATTATGCAGATTCCTTTAAAAACAGCACTGAGAAACATGAATAAATCACTTATTTCGTTTGTCTTTGTCAAAGACCCTAGGGAGCTGGAGAGGGAAGACCCCTGCTCCTGTGTAAAACGCTCGCTTCATCCAAAAAATGTCAACAGTTGCTATTTGATTTATTGCTTCTCGTCGTGGTACTTTTGATTGCTGCCTCTTATTTATGCATAGAAAGGCTCCCTCAGATTGCTTGCAGAATGCCCCCCTGATTTCCTGTGACAAAAGCTGCCCTTCCGGCCACACTTCGGCCATGCCAAACCCCCTCACCTGGGATGTTCCAGGTGGCAGTGAGATAGCTGAGTGTCTCTTTGCTCATAAAAGTATTATTCCTCAGTGATCTGAATGTAACTACAATGGAAAAGGCATCTGCTGAAGCTTTGAGTGCTATGCCACGAATTCAAGACGCAGCAGAATGCTGATTACAAGTCCAAGCAGTGCATCTCTCTCCCCACCTCCGCGTATTGATGCACTGCAGCTCCCCTCACAACAAGCAAAAGCAGCACCTTGGCTCCACAACCATCCTATGAATAAAGGCTGGTGCCTTTGAGACTCACAGGGTGCTCTCGAGGTCAGGAGGTTCAAGCTTGTCTGTATGCAGTGGCAAAGCTGCAGTCCCTGCCAGCGTGCAGAGACAGGAGCTTCCAGCAGCAGGAGCATCCCAAAGCAGCTGAATTATTAAGCAGTGATGCTCACCCCACCTCTGAATTCCCAGCGCATGCAGTAGTGGGAGCAAAGCTTATGTGAACAGTCAGAAAGTTTTCACAGGGAAAGTTTGGTACCAGCAAAACAGCAATTTTCAACGGGAAAGAACAGCAGCAGTTTTTATTCCATCTGTCGTGCTGTGTATGCGTGTTGGTTTGGTTGGTTGTTTTTTTCTTTTCTGAATGAAATGCTTAGTAGTAAACGACCAGGCAGATAATTCTCCACTTCCCACTAATGATCCAATTCATAGAATGGGGGGAAATAAAATGAATGGATGAGGATAGCTCCCCTGGGGTAGTGTAAATCCAGTTTGAAATACAATTGAACAGACGGTCTGCGTGGTATGTCCCTGGCAGCTAAATCTATTTGTTGTTGTGACAAATAAATGACAGTTTAAGAAGCACTGAAAAGGCCAGATAAAAGCGTGTTGTCATTTCAGCAGTTTGAAAGAGGTGCCAGTCCTGCTTCGGTACATTTGACTTAGCATATCTTTAAAAAAGAAAAAAAATACATAAAGAGCTTTTTACCCTGTCACTAAGCAAGTCATAATGGCTTTTGACTTTCGTATATTGTGCTTTCTCTTCTCTCAATCCCAACCAACAAAAAAAGAGTAAGCATTGAAATGGAAATTCTGACTTCTAGCCTAAGCTTCAGCACAGGAAAATGGCTTTATAGTGAAGCATTAGCAGATTAGACAGACGGTATCTTTCTTTCTCCCTCTTTTAGAGAAGGAAAACATTTCCTGGCTGTTTGTGGGGCTCTATCAGCAGCCTCAGATTTTAATTCCATTTTGCTCACTGATGACAAGGCTGAGGATTTTTTCCTCCATGGAATGTATTTCCTAAGGAATCTTCCCTTTCGAATCTATTTGCTTGGTTTGGCACCTGGTCGGCTACAACTGCAGTCTGCTCTTTGCTGGCCCTCGTGCCAGAGCGTTCTGTTTTAGGGTAAACAATCCCAAATACTCCCTCCTTGTGTAGCTGCCAAAAGTCAGGCACCAGGAGAGTTTAAATTTCAGAGTTGCTATGTCCTAGCAAATCATTTTTTGGATTTTATAGCAGCTTGAGGTTCCCCAGCACCCCCTGAGAACTGAGGAATTTATTTAGGTGCCTAAATCCAGATGGAGAACCTGATTTTTAGGCATAAAATTTATCTTAAACCCTTTCCCAAGTGTGACCGAGGCTCTGGACTTCGCTGGAGGTTGGAACTGTCCCAACAGGGCCCCCCAGCTTCCTCCCTGTAATAGTTTTTATGGACACTGAACAAAGCAATTGCCACTAGTTCCTTTGGACAAACTGTTTTTCTTGGTTTGTTCCAGCTGCATAAGACAAAATTGTTCTCCTCACTGTCGAAGCATTCTTGCTGAAGTGAATGATATATAGCCCTTAAAGTTGGGCAGGTGCAGAAGCAAGGCCTAGGGTTTGAATTTCATAGCTGCTGAGCATCACAGTGGAATGATAGGAAGATGGAGCCTCTCAAAATCCTGCCAAGGTCACACTGCAGTTATAGAGCAAAAAGAGATTTGGTCTGTGTTTCTTCTCTATTCAGTCTTCTGTATTACTGTCAACCTCAAGAACTGAGGAAAGAAACTTTAAGCCAGCTACTTTTAACATTTATTTTCTTTTTGGTTTTGTAGGTATTTTCTTATCAGCTCACCCATATCCTGGAGGACAGAGTCAAGAACAAGTAATGTAAGAAGATTCATTCGGCTGATGCCTGAATTGTTCAGCTTCAAAAGAAGCAAGCCTGCTTCCTGGAAACCACTAAGCAGCCTAAATTACTGAATATCTCCCTCCAAATGTGAAAACTGCTCTCATCTTGCCTTCCTTGCCTTTATGCATGAGCGGCACTCTGTATGCCACAGGATGTTTCTTTTTAGGGTGTTTTTTGTGGGATCCTTCATGAATCTGGGGGTGACTTTTTTCCTAGGCATAATAACCAACAAAGGACACTGGAACAGATTCAGGTCCTTTATGCTTCTAAGCTCTAACCAACTCAACAAGGGAAGCCGACCGCCTCGACTCACCATGTATATCTTTCTCTACTTTCTCCCCAGGCTCAACAGCTTACTTGATATCATAGTTTCAATGTCTGTTCTGGTTGGCTACTCCATCACAACAGCAAGCTTCGTGCTCTACGTAGTAAAAGAACATCAAACCAAAGCCAAGCAACTGCAGCATATTTCAGGCATTGGGATGACAAGCTACTGGGTGACAAACTTCGTTTATGATCTGGTAAATAATTCAAACTCTTAAATGCATCCAGAGTGGCATTCAGCAGCAGGAGGGGGAAAAAGTTCTTTATTTAAAGTTGGTTGACTAGGCTTATTAATATTATCACTACCAAGAGTGTTATGTAGTAATTGTTCTCAGAGGCACTGAAGACGATTAAATGTGAACCGCAACACTGGATTTTGCTAAGCAAAGGCATTCCTTCTCTCTTGAGTGTATGCAAAACACTCAGCACATTTATATGAGAGCAGCACAGAACAGGCCAGGGCTTGATTTCGACTTTATCATGCAAGCAGCAAGCAGCTTTTTTGTTAGCTTGCAGGACTGCGTGAGTTGTCAGGTGGGTTTTATGCATCTGGGGTAAAGATTTGGGGCTTGAAACTGGAGCCGTTTTGGAAACCCTGCGACCATGGGGAATGACATTAGCAGACATCTCACAGCTGACAGTCCTCTACTTGGCAAAATGCATTGCTTAGTTGAATGCTCTATCAATTGTAAATGTTTTTAAGCCAGGAAGGATACTCGTGTAGCTCTGTGCCTTCCAGGTAATGAGCAGGTCGCTTTCTAGAGTGCTGCACTGTGCTGTATAGATTTACTACCACATTCCTAGAGATAGCTGAGCTCCTCAGCGCTGTACTGCATCATGCGGCATAGACATGCCCTTGTACTCTGAATTTTAGTCTCCTTGTGGCAAAGAGGGTTAATAGCACTGCTGGAAAGCATCACTCACACAGTATCTGTAGACTGAAGTGCTTTGTGTCTTAAGAACTATCTTTGGTGCATGATGTCAAACCCTCACGAAGCTAGAGATCTGCAAGTGCAGGACTATTTCTGCTCACGAGCTTTGGCACTGCCATCTGTGCTGTGATGGTGATCAGCTCTACATACCCTATGAGTTTCCATCAGTGCAGTTCTGTTCTGCTAAAATCCCAGCGACAGCATCGATTTCTGAAAACAGGAATTCTGCAAGTGTATCTGAGTGGCCAGCCCCTCTTTGGTGCAGCCAGAGCTAAGGGCTGAAATCCCTGGGGTCTGTCAGCCATGGCCACAGTCTGGCTTGGCACAGCCTCCTTGAGTCATGACAGGGGGGCTGGAGAATGGGACAGGTGTGTTTCTGCTTCCCTGATCCAAACCTTGCTCCAGCACTGCATATTTGTAAATCAGCCTGTGGAAGAATCCCCGGAGTCCTTGCCACAATCAGTATTCAGCAGGCTGAAACTAATCCAGCACTCTCAGCAACTTGATATTTCTCAGTGAATCCCCACCAGGAAATTCTGTTAAATCCCAAAGCTGAGAAAAAGAGGAACCTCTTGAGGCAGACACATGGTAGGTCTGTAGCTTGCCTCAACTCTGGGGAGACTGGATTTACAGAGAGCAATGAACTGGCCTGTCTGCAAGGTAACAGAAAACCCAAAGGGTATTTTTCCATTTAGGTCTGTTTTTCCTCTTTTTTTTCTCTCTTTATTATTATTTTTTCTTTTGTTTTTTAAACAAAATTCAGCCTATTCAAATAGGCTTCAAATGCAAGACTTCCTAAATAAGACTGAGACACTTACCTGTATTTAGTTTCCTTTAGCTACACCAGTGGGACCCAATTCAGATTTTACTGCTTCTGTATCATTCTAGAAAAATTCTGAAGAATTATTGTCCTAATAACATATTTGTAATATCTTTCTGCAGGTACTTTTTATGATCCCTATTGGACTCTCGATAGGAGTTATTTCATCCTTCCAGATACCAGCATTCTGCAACAACAATAACTTACTGGCAGTATTTCTTCTGTTGCTACTCTTTGGGTAAGTGTGAAGCAATTTAAATATCAGAGTGAGGAACTGGATATTGCAGGCTGTGATTTGGGATCCAACAGGGGAATAAGCGGGCTTTCTTCTTCAGTGCCAACTTAGCAAGAGGTGACTCCTTCCAGGAACAGAGTGAGCTAAGCTGCTGTCGTGCCTGCAAGATCTTTGTGAGGATACAAAACATTCCAGCTCACAGTGACAGCTCAGGCTGTAAGCAGATATTTACTGAACTGTTGTGAACTTTTGAGATGCAACAAGGGGAAAACAAACCAACCAAAAAAAAAACCAACAAAAAAAACCAGGAAAATTCTGGAAAACTTAGCAAAATTGTTTCCCTGACTTTAAGTCCTCCAGGCCCAGCCTATCTGCTTTCAGTCAGGGCTGCGTATCATGAACTTCTCTCAGTTCTAACTGATATCAAGCCATTTGTCCTCCATTAAGTTCCTGTACTATAGGAATCTAGTCATTTGCCAGGACAGAACTGTTAAGTTGTCTGAGGACTTTAGTTATTGGTTTTCAATTACTCTTTGAGTTACTGTTCAATTGCTCTTTATGCCGTTGGGGATTTATAGGTATGCAACATTTTCATGGATGTACTTGCTGGCTGGAGTCTTCAAGGAGACTGGAATGGCCTTCATCGTTTATGTCTGTGTCAACTTGTTCTTTGGCATCAATACCATCATTACACACTCCGTTGTGTTTCTGCTTTCCCAGGAAAAAGCTACAGACCAGGTAGGAACCCCAACGATACCAAGCCTTGAGCGAAACAACAGGAGGCTTCTTGTTGAGTTCGGTGGGTTTGATCAGGTCCTTAGCAGCTTTCTGGTCAACCAGGCAGAGGACAGGAGTTGCAGACTACAGGGTTGACAGGGTGTGAGTCACATACAAATCCTGTTTGTTTGTGTAGATCTGTTCCCCCAGCAAAGATGAGCATGGTGGTGACAGAGGGAAGAATATAACAAGAGAGGACAAAAACTGCCCTTGCTGAGAAAGGCAGGAAGGTGTGGATGTCTGATAGGAGGTTGATGGAACTTAAACTATAGCTCCATTCTTGCAGTACAAACTTGAGAGTGACAACTAGATTTCATTGCGTTGAGTGTCAAGTGCGCTGCGTTAAGCCCAGCGGTGGCTGCCTGTCATCTCGATCCGTAATGCAATCACCTTCTCCCTGCAAGGATAAAAAACGACCCTGAGACAGTGATGATTCCCAGATGTCTTAAATAGAGACATCCCTGGGAATCAGTGGAATAAAATGCAAAGTGTACACCTTACCCGTAGTTATTGTTGTTGTTTTTTAAAGAAAGGGCACTTGCTTTGTAAAACAAGAGCTCTGTTGGATTTTGCTGTGTAGCTAAGCAGCCCCCTAGATTTTAGGGATGTAAGAATGTGATCTGCATTTATCCCTCTGTGCCCCAGAGGCAGGGAGTCAGTCTGTCCCCATACAAATGTGCAGCCTTTCCACTTTGCTGTGTGCGCTAGTCCTTTCTTCTGCTGGAGATGTAAGAGCACATAGCTGGGAGACTGCACTCAGCTGCTTTGCCACGAATTAACTGGAAAAGCCTTTATGTCTATGAGAGCCAGATCTTGAGTTTTATGGGGGTGTTTGTCTGAGAAAAATGGTTAGGACAGCGCTCCAGAGGAGCAGAGCTGGAGAGCAGGCAGTACTCTGCAGTGGGTTGATGCAGTGATGCTAATTTCGGGCAGCTGCAGGACTCAGCTCTGGCTCATGAGTGGGTTTCTGGCTGCTGCATGCTCTAGGCTCCTGCAACAGGAGCTGGATGCTACTTACTATGGGTGATCACAGCCTCCGAGTTGCCTCTTGACTTTTCTGACCTTGTGTCTGCGAAATGAGCTGTCTCTAGAGCTCTTTGCTCTCAATTTATCTCTGCTCTGAGACACAAGCAAATCCCAATGTAATTGTTACACTTCAGTTCCATAGTGAAACCTGTGAATTTATTACATGAATAAAAACAGTGACTCTGCTCTTGTGGTGTTGCTTTTTTTTTCCTTTTTCCCCCAGGGCTTGCGTGATCTAGCTGAAAACTTAAGGCACGCCTTCCTTCTGTTCCCACAATTTTGCTTTGGCTACGGCTTGATCGAACTGTCGCAGGATCAGGCACTGCTGGGCTTCTTGAAAGCCTACGGTGTGGACTACCCTGACAAAACCTTTGAACTGGACAAGACCACGTCCAAGCTGCTTGCCATGTTTATCCAGGGCACCGTGTTTTTTGCCATTCGTCTGACAGTTCACGATGGGATGATTCAGAAGGTCTGGAACAGCACACTGGAGTAAGTAACATCTGGAGTATCTCGATGAGAACGGGCCGAGCCATCACTCACTGTGTTCTTTCTGGGCAGTCACACACCATCACTGTCCACTGTGAAGCCCATGTATTTCCCAGACATTCTGCAAACACAAAAGAATTTTCCTCTGGCAGCAATGCTGGCACCTTCCAGTAATGAGGATGTCTGCTAATTATGTGTGTGTTACCAGAGTCCCTTGCTAGTCCTTGCTGGCTCAGGCTGTTGTCCCTGTTTCAGACCTCTGGCTTTGGTGGACTGGTGTTCAGCTGGCTGCTGAGAGGAGTCGGCTCATTGAGAGCCTCTTCTTTTCTCCATTGAGAAGCAAGAACCTGTCCCTGGCTCTGTGAGTGTATTCACAAGGCAGAGCCTGCTCCAGCTCAGAATGTTTGCTGAATAAGAGGAAAAACTAGGCATAAAGGGAACACTGGGTTTTCTTGAATTCCCTGAAAAGATTAAGTAGGAAAAGAGAATAGAAACTGCAAGCCTGTGTATGTTTGCACACCTTGGGATCTCACAAGAAGGCTCCTCAGTACCCCAAACATACAGACCTACTGCTGTCTGTGACTGCTAAATGATAATGCCATAATAACCCTATTTCCTCCCCTTAGGTTCCTGTTTGACAGAGTGCATGGCAAAGCCCCACTCCTGCTGTCTGTGACTGAAGAAGATGGGGATGTTCAGGCAGAGAGGGTCCGAGTAGAGTCTGGCAAAGCTGACTTTGATGTGGTACTGCTTCAGAACCTCACAAAGATCTACCACCTTCCTCACAAACGCATTGTGGCTGTGAAAAACATCAGCCTGGGGATTCCTGCTGGAGAGGTAAGCAAGTTGGTTAAAGCTATGGGGAGAGATACTGGGGCAGGTCCAGAGTCCCACCAGCATCTTCTCCCCAGTTGTTGCCACTGTCCCAGCATGGCTGGAATGGTTTGTTCCGCTCTGGCTTCTTCCTTCCTTTGCCTTGCACTTTTTATATATATTAATTCTTGGGGTTGCAGTAGCAAATAAAGGTTGCTGGTGGATTTTGATCACTCACGTAGGAGAAAAGAAAAGATGGGAGCACATGGAGCATCTCTGAGACCCAGAGGAAAGTTTATAGGGCCTCTGGAGACCAGATCCTATCTCAGGCCGTGAAACTGAATAGTGGGAAGGCTTGGAAGTACTCCTGAGTATCACTGAGCCACAGGGTATATGAAAAGACTTACAGAGCTGGGCAGGAGGACAGCAGCCACATGTGAGCAGTGTGGCCACTGAACTTTTTGGCAGACGATTTCTCCAAACCACAATTGGCAGTGAGGCTTCTGACTCCTGGCAAAAGTCATCCCAGCACTGATGGGGCTTGGGGTGCCATTCCCCATCTGTCACCAGAGGCCATGGCCCTGTGCACAGCTACTGTTTGTGCACAGACCTGAGGTGGGGGATGAACCCTGGATGGATGCCCTGCCTCTGGTCGGGTCCCAGCACACAAGGATTTTCAAAGCAGCTGATCTGTGTTAATGATATCAAAATAATAGTAATTATCAGCACAGTGATGATTGCTTACGTGACACGCCGTTGTGTATCTTCGGCCCTAGCAATAAAATATGGATTTTAGCATGAGATACTGAACTGCACTCTGGGGAGCCAGTTCTTAATCTTATTAATGTAGTGCATTAGTGAGATTATTTGACGAAAATCTTGTGTCACGTTAAGGTTTTACCAATGACAGAACAAACCTCACTCACCTCATTCCTATGAATAGCTCTGTTCCTGTCAATGGGAGGCTGGCACAAATGAGATGAGCGGGATTTGGCCTGTCAGGCCAGCTCGCTGTGAGAATGCACCTCACAGTAAAAGAAATGACTCCATTAGAGACACGTCCTTGATTCTTCACCATATTAGACAAACGGTCCTAATATACGCTGCGGTATATTGTACCATAAAAAACCTCCATGATAATGTTTGTATGCTCCAAGTATCTCTGCTGCTCTTGCAATTTATCTTGCTCAAGAGGCCAGAGAAAAGAAGTGACAGGCTGCACTGAGCACTCATCTCAGTGCGGTATTTTTGCATTATAAATACAAGCATGGTTGCATTTCTACCTTTCTGTCTCATAACCCAGTGCTTTGGCTTGCTTGGTGTGAATGGAGCTGGGAAGACAACCATCTTTAAGATGCTGACAGGAGATATCGGAGCATCCAGCGGAAGGTTGCGGGTCCAGGATCATTCTGGGTATGCAAGATGTGATTTCAGGGGAAGGCACATAAGCTAACCAGCCCAGGAATGGTTTATAAGGCTGGATGGCAAAGAAAAGGAAATATGAAAGTTTGAAACAAATTTGAACGTTCAAAACAGCAAAAATAAATAAGACAGGGAATGTAACCCTTTGAAGATGGCACAGTGTCTTCATTAGGGTTTGCATTTGCTGTCATACCTTTGCTGTACTCAGTGGTGTTTCTTTCACTTCATTCGCTACAAATGGGATCAGACACAAATCCACAGATTTCTCTCCCTCTTCTGGAGACGAGGACTCATCTCCAAGCATTCTTTAACAGGAATAGGCTTGGTGGCAGCTGTGCTGCCTGAAAGGCTGATGGAAATTGGAGAATAACATACTAGACAATGTGGCTCACAAATACAGTTCTTTGCAGAGCTGAGGGCCTAAACATTGAAGATCTGCAAATTCTTAGCATTTTCCTTCAAGGCTTGGGGAGGGGTAGGAAGCAGGAGATTCCAGAGTGCATTGGCAATTTGGTCTGTTTGAAATGACTCGCTTAATTCCTTACAAAGGTCCTTGAATGACATCACCGAGGCACACTGGTCTCTCTTTGGTTACTGTCCTCAAGAAGATGCCTTAGATGACTTGCTGACAGTGGAAGAGCACATGTATTACTATGCTAGACTCCATGGCATCCCAGAGAGAGAAATCAAAGGAGTAAGTAACACCAAGGCCTGACTTGAAGCATTTTCTCGTTGTCAGGAGCCTTTACATTGATTTAACTAGTCCATCAATGTATATGTATACTGGTAATTAATTCCTGGACTCTGTTGTGAAATCAGTACTCTTCCACCCCTAGATCGTGCTTCAGCTTCTCCACAGGCTGAATCTGATGGCCTACAAAGACAGAGTCACCTCTATGTGCAGTTATGGCACCAACAGAAAATTGTCAACTGCTCTGGCTCTCATTGGGAATCCATCTATTCTGCTGCTGGTGAGAAATGGGGGCCTTGATGGGTGAAAGCTGAGCAGGTCTCCAGTGTCCCTGCAGGGGAACACTTGAACGGTCTTTCTAGACACAGGCTGCAGGACACTCCCCAAGTGTTCATACTGAATAAAGTAGCCTGACAGCATGTACATCAAAGGAAAGTTTAGATTCCAGCATACAGATTTGATTTTCCAGCAGGTAGAAGGAGGTGATCATCCCCCTCTTCTCAGCTCTTCCTCTTAGGAGGAAGTTTTTCACCCAGAGGCTGGTGAGGCACTGGCACAGGTTGCCCAAGGAGGCTGTGGATGCCCCATCCCTGCAGGCATTCAAGGCCAGGCTGGATGTGGCTCCGGGCAGCCTGGGCTGCTGGTTGGTGACCTGCACACAGCAGGGGGTTGGAACCAGATGAGCACTGTGCTCCTTTGCAACCCAGGCCATTCTATGATTCTGTGTTACATTTTCCCTGAGATCATAAAGAGCAGTGAATACCATTTTCTGTGTTAGAATCTTTCAGAGGTCAAAAGTAGATCTTCTGTTTGCCAGTTAAATTTTCCTTGTTCCCAGCTCCTTGATTTAGTGCTTTGGATAAATTTTTTTAGTGCTCCTGCATAGCCTTGCAAAAAGAATTAGCAGCCAAGGCTGCAATAGGAGACCAAAGGAGCAACTTTCAATATTAGAACATAAACCTTTTTTTTTCTAGGTCTGGCTTCCCCATTTTTCTTTCCCTTTGAACTTTTCAGTTCTTCCATGAGATGTACCATTGCTAAAGTATACTTTCATTTGAGTTCTTCCACTTGCTGTATTTTAAATGCGGAGAACTGTGGGGTGCAGTTGACACACCCAAGGGATGGAATGCCATCCAGAGGTTGAGCAGTGGGCCTAGATGAAGCTCATGAGGTTCAACAAATCAAAAAACAGCAAGGTTTTGTACCTGAGTCATGGCAAGAGAAGGCCTCTGAGGAGCGTCCTGTCAGTGTCTAAATGGGGGCTACAGGAAAGAAGAGGACAGACTCTTTAGAGAGACTGCTTTGACAGGAAAAGGGGAAATGGTTTTCAACTCAAAAAGGGGAAATTTAGGTTGGGTGTAAGGAAGAAGTCTTTTACAGTGAGGGCGGTGAGGCACTGGCACAGGTTGCCCAGAGAGGTGGTGGATGCTCCATCCCTGGAGACACCCAAGGTCAGGCTGGATGGGGCTCTGAGCACCTGATGGAGCTGTAGGTGTCCCTGTTCACTGCAGGGTTGCTGGGCTAAATGAACTTCAAAGGTCCCTTGTTACTCTTAAGAATTCTATGATTGCATTCAATGTTTCTAGATATGTTCAGTGCTCTAAGAGCAGTATTAAATAGGATGCTTAGTGAACATAAGCCTTCCTTGCTCTTGTATCTTGCCCAGCTGTTCTGTGGCCAGAAGTGATCAGACCAGCCATTTGATAACTTTGGTGACATGCAAAATCTGAATAAAAAGAGAAGGTGGGGAAATTTTCTCTCTGTTGACTGCTGCACGAACCCAAGCTGTTTGTTTCTGCCTCATATAGTACAGTACCCTTAACAATAACAATCTGGCCATCAGAAACCAGCTAACAATTTCATCAGCAATGCACAAAGTAGAAGGCAATATATTGTCTTTGATCTCTGGCTCATTTTCTCTATCAGTGGAGAAGTGGAACACTTGCTTTGTCAGGATATGAGAGAAGCAGAATGCAGGTTCGCCTGGGAATCAAATGTTTGTTGGTTGCTTCTTGTTTGAGACTCTTCTTTTGGTGTGTGTGGAAATGGAAAGCACCAGGATACAAAATGCACAGTAGGGTTGATCTTAGGTGGTGTTATCAGTGCCACTCGGTTCTTGTAAGGAATCCAGAGGAGGTTGGGAGTTCCCACTGCAACCTTGTCTTTCCCAATAGGATGAACCGAGCTCCGGCATGGATCCAAATGCTAAACGCCACCTTTGGAAAATCATCAGTGAGGAAGTGCAGAACAAATGCTCCGTGATACTCACATCTCACAGGTAGGGCTGGTTTGGCTTCCTTTTCAGTTTCAGGGTCTTCAAGAGATATGAAGAGGTCCATCCTTCAAATCCTTGCTGATCCTGAGAGAATTTCAGGGCACTGGGCCGTGACAGCTGTGTGGGGTTAGGGTTGGATGGGGATGCCCACATAGACCCACTCTACCCTGAGGAAGATGCAGTGTTGCTCTCTGATCATCAAAATAATTGCTTTCTGTATGCCTTCTCGATGACTTATTAGAGTTTCTCTGTTGGTTTTTCAGCATGGAAGAATGCGAAGCCCTCTGTACCAGGCTGGCAATTATGGTGAATGGGAGTTTTCAGTGCATTGGCTCTTTGCAGCATATCAAGAGCAGGTCTGTAAAATGTTCTCACTCCACTTCTACTGATTGGCATTTGGAGTTACTAACACAGCTCAGAGGGCTCAGGACATGAGACCTTTGTTAACAAGGCATCAAAATAAGGAGTTTTCTGTTTTATGTTCTTTACTGTACCACTGAAATTCATTTGACTAATATGTTTTTTGCTCTCTCACAGCCTTTTTTCCAAAAGATGTGTTTTCCAAAGTAATTCACTGTTGAAAATGTAAAGTGCGTGTTAGGGTTGAGCTTTGATTTCCTTAGTTATCACAACAGCCCAGTTCCTTATTGAGTTTCACTCCAGGTTAACAACCCTGACCCCATTCAAGCTGCACTCTGCCTGCATTAGATTTCCCTGAAGAGGCCGTGCAGCACTCTCAAGGGATTTTCTTTATCTGTTTCTCTTTCTTACTGTGTTAATTGTGGTTTTCCTTATCTCTTAGGTTTGGAAGAGGATTCACTGTGAAGATGCACTTAAATAGCAGCACAGTTGGCACAGAGACACTGACAGAGTTCATGAAGTCACACTTCCCAAATACGTGCCTGAAGGTAAGCAGGACAATTGCATTCAAGGGAGTCCTTCCACATTAACCAGGAGTATCTTGCAAGATAGACGTCTTGTAACTTGCTGTCCATATAGATCCATGCTCTTAAAATGTAAGAAATTCATGCACATGCACTTGTTACAGCTATCAGCAGCATTGCCCAAGGGTTGGATTATCCAAGTTCCTTGATGCCTTAAATAACCTCAGCCAAGCAGCTGCAGCAATCTTGTAAGGCAGCTGTTTGGTGACCCTCTGCACCTCTGAATGGTTCCACTGAAGCCTGGACTGTATGCAGATGCACTTTATATTAGTAATTAGATGGTCACTGATCAACTGCAAACAGTAGGATTTTCACCTTTAGGAACCAGAGGACAGAAGGCATGCTCTGTCTTTTGAATTCTCCCCTGGTTTAGCTCCTTTGTGCTTTCATCTTCAGCCAGACAGCCAGTGAAGCAGCTTGCTCTTCACAGGCAGCCTCCTAACTCTACCCCATCGTTGTTGTTTCTGCAGGATCGCCATTTCAACATGGTGGAGTACCATGTTCCAGTCTCAGCAGGAGGGGTAGCAAATATATTTGATCTCCTGGAAGCCAGCAAAGAAACCTTCAAAATCAGGCACTTCTCAGTGAGTCAGACGACGCTAGAGGAGGTAAGGATGTGTGGCCATCCATTTTGAACCGTTAACAGGGGAGTGAGCAGACTGATGGTTGCACATAATGGACTGCTGCACACAACAGACTACATTTTAAAGGGATTTCCATCCATATTCCTCCTGGGGATACTTTATCAGTACTATTGCCTCCAGATAGCCATGCTGGCACTGGGAAAATGCACAGAGTGCTGCCTGTCACATAAAAGATCTGTTCTTCCTTGTCGGTGCTGATTTCGGCAGTCTCAAGGATGAAGATGAAGGGCAGGATTATGAATCATCCCGCAGCTCAATGCTAGGCATCCTGGTGACAGATTTTTCCTGACAATCAGGGAAATTTGCTTGATTTTGTTCTTTCCTGTACTGTATTTGGATTGTAAGTTCATGGAGCATTACTCCAAACTTAGCTTTCATGGCATGTTCCTATCATTGTCCCTTGGAACAACATTCCCACTGGCATCTGAACCTTGTAGAAAATGCTTCAGATGAAGGGATTCATAAGGATTTATCCAGAAGAGAGCAGTCTGTTGAGCATCAGTATCTGATCTGTTAGGTCTGCCCCAGAGACAGGAGTTAGAAAACAAGCCCTGTAATCCTATGAATTGAGCAGATATGGGGGACAAGGGATATCCTCAATATTGTTTAATGAGGGCAGTAGTTGTGAGAGAAACCAGCTGACAAACAGCAGGAAGCCCCAAGTCATGTTTTGTGAGAGGACGGCACGGATTTTGTGTATGCAAATGTGACTGTAGTGCTTCAGTAAGAATATTTTATGTGTTCATTAGATACTGTTCAAACAGACTGTTATGTGTGATTATATGTACCTACCTATATAATATGCTGCTGCGCCCGCATAGATGTCAATTATATATAGACAGATAGGTTTATAAAGTAATAATATAGATGTCTTGCACTGTAATCAAAATGAACTACCACACGGGGGTATTATCTCACTAGTATTTTGAAACATGAGCTGCAGGACAATTAGGTTCTGCAGGGACATCTACCTTTGCATTCCCAGGCGTCCGTTCAGCAGTACAGGAGTATGCATCCACTGACTTAGGTTAAGCCAGAAGAACCCCACAACATTTGCAGTTCTCAAATGCAGTGCGAATCTGTTCCTGAGCGCTCTCTCCAGGCTCAGCCAAATGTACAGCCATTCCTCTGTTCTTATTCATTCACATTATCAGCTCTTTGCACTGTCACGTACTGAATGTTGTCCTTTAAACTTACAGGTTTTCATCGACTTTGCTAAAGATCAAGCAGATCCTGATGGCACGGATGCTGGTCCTGATGTGACATCGGACAGCTCTGACACCTGTAGCCAAGCTAGCACCATAAGCTCCATCTACTGAAAGGGCACTACCACAAGGCATCCCAGGAGCTGGGGAAAAAGCCTCCTGACCCCTCTCGGGGTTCTTCCAGTTTCTTCTTGTTTTCTGTGACTCTAGGATGGTAGGCATAAAAAGTCACGACTACTTAAAGTACTTTTTTGATACGCACTTATTTTGTTACTAGGAATGCAGTAGGCACTTAAGGCTGGCATTTGGTTACAAGTCACATTGATCTTTTCACAGGTTGTCTTTTTTTCTCTCCCCAGTTCTAGCTGTATGATGGATTTTATACCTGTGAGGATTTAGTTGTCATCACCTGCTCCTGCTGGCTATGGCCATTTGCTTACAGGAGAAATGGCCTTGATGGAGCAGAGGAGCTGCTGGCAGTGCAGGGTGTTTGACAAAGCAGCAGCCCTGTGGCTGCCCTCTGAAAGCCCACGCTCTCCTTCTTGCTCTGCAACAGACTTTCTGTTGCTCAGTTGAGAGGCTCCCCACCTGTGAAATAGGGCTCAGGGCGCTGCCCTGCTCACAGGGGTGTTGTGAAGGTGTAGGTGTTGTGTACTGAGTTGCGTATGCCGTTGGCGGGGCCATCTTTGGTGATGACATAAAGCTCTTCTGTATGTGTGGGTGATGTCAGTACAAATATAACTATTTTGAAAGTCAGCGCTTCCACTGATTTCGGTTTATTCCAGCCCTCCATGACACGCAGAATAGGCCCTCAGCTCCCAGGCAGCTCTTGGTACCCCTTGGAAGACCGCTCCACCAAAGCTGCCCGTTTCTCCTTTTGGCTGGTGCTCAGGGCTTCTCCACGGTGGCAGAAGAACAGTGTGAAACAGCTGTACTTGCCAAGGGAAACTGTAGAAGGAAGCTGCAATGCCACATGTTTCTCATCCCGATCACAAGAGGAGCGTTAGCAGTTCAGCTCCCGTGTGATGCGAAGGCTTGCTGAGATAATCACACAAGGAACAGGCGCTGTAAGCACCAAGGCTGTTCAGGATTTTACAGTGGGATGCAGAAGTTGAGAGTTTAGCTACTGCGAGGAGGTCACGCTTTCTCCTTCATCTCGGTGTAAACTTCTTGCTGATAGCAGGAGGAGTTTTCCTATGAATTGAAGGTATTGTCGAGCCTTGAATTATGCCTCAACCTGCTGGCTGTAATTAAAACTTGGAATTCAGCTTCTTTCCAGAATGCATTTGACACCTGCAGTTTATAAGTAACTGCAAATGCTGCCCAGACATTCATTGTGCCTCCTATTATTACGTCTCCAGCTCTGAAAAAGCTTTTTTCCCCCTCTCATTTTCATTGCATATCTTACACAGATCACAGTATAAAATTAAGCTTCTCTCTAATGGAGGGCTTGCGCTCCCTGCAACGGACGCAGAGCATGAATGCCAATGATTTAAATGCAGCCTTGTAATACCAATCAGAGTATTATTTTATTATGTCGATGGCTTTGCAACTGCCAGTGAAAGATGGATCTTCAGGCTCTGTCCAGATGTACTTTACGTTTAATTGAGGGAGTCTGATACAAAGCTATTCTTTTGTCCCTTTACAGCCTGCTAATCAAAAAAAAAAAGAGGAGAAAAAAGAAAAAAAAAAGGAAAAAAAAAGGAAGTGATTCATTGGAATACTTCAGCAAGTTTGCAGTTTAATTGGGTAAAACAGAATTCCCACCCACCCCCCCCCCCCCCAAAAAAAAAAAGCAAAAAGCATCCTTTGGATTTCCACCCAATTCTGGCATTAATAGAAACATCTGCTTCATGTGAAATGTGTCACAGCCATGATATACGCTCTCCAGTTTCACTTGCAGGTAAAAATAAAACATCTGCTATTGCAATCAAGTCTGCAGATATTGGTCCAAACAAGCAAAAGTTTAGGTACTTAAGGGAATTTAATTGAAACCTGTGGAGAAGTAGTTACAACTGCTCAGGGGGTTGAAGCATCTGGCAAGTAGGCTGTAGGAAGCATCACCAGGGCCTGAATTATCATTTTTTGCTATATTACAAACTCCCCTCTGAGCCTTGCAGATTCAACCTGTCCTTTTTTAAGGTAGGACATGCTCCAGGCTTGGCTCCAGGACAAGAAGTGTGGAAGCTAATAACATCCTACCTCTGAAAGCCAGCTCTGGGTTTCCCATCGCCCCTTGGTCTCCCCAAGGAGGGCTCGTTCAGGTTGCAGCACAGAAACACAGAGCTACCACTCAGAAAATGACTTTTTCAATAAAGCCAGGCAGCCAGCGAGCCTGGTTGTTTCTCCTGGTCTGAGCAGGGAGCTTAAGATCACTGAAAACATTGACCCCGGTGTCCCTGGAAGGAACAGAGGAGCGCTCTGCATACTGCTACACATCACCTCTCTGTGAGTGAGAGATGAATGCTGCAGCCAGGGGGAAAGCAAGCTTTTCATCTCACTTGTTTAATGCAATCTCGCTTCAGCTACTCTAGTAACCTTTGTTGGAGGCAGTGGGGAGCAGTAACACCCTGACAGTGTGATCACAGGGCCTCTGTGTGTTAATTGGAACTGATGGGCTTCAGCTGAGCTTCATTTAAGAATGCTTTAAAATATTAGCAACAAGGTGTGCACAGTACAACACTAAACAAGTCCCAGGGCCGGGGAGTCAAGGAGAGCCTTCATAATTGGTTGTGTGGATTGTGAGATGGATTCAAATCAGTTTTGTAATTGGAGATGGGGACTAAGAGACACTGACTCAAATCTCAGTCCCAGCTTTGCACTGCTGCTGAGAGCATGGCACTTCTCAAGCCTGATCCTTCCTTGGCTTCTTCCTCAATGCAAGTGGCCACCAAGGGCAGCCAAGGAAGGCTGTTCTGTGAGGCCAAATCAAACAACAGTTCTCTCAGCCCTGATCATTACAGTAAATATTGAGGGTCTGATGGGACTTCTTCATCCTTTCGTGAGAACCACAGTGGTGGTTTTGTCCCTGCATTGGGACAACAAGCATGTTTATAGGTCAAATGAAGGTGTCCAGGTCAACGTCGCTCCAGAAACCAGCAAAGCACAGGATGGGACCCCGGCCTGTCCTCTGTGCCTCAGCTTTCTTACATCGCTGCTGCTTCATTGAAGAGGCTGTAAAGGATTTGGGGGTTTTTACAAGCCAAGAAAAATGTAAGCTCCTGCACTTCATAGTGGAATAGGGTTTTTTTTCAGTGTATGTGAGTTGGTGAAAGAAGAAAAATGGTTTTTAGATGGCAACAGCACATAGCATGATTTTACTCCCTCTTTTTTGCAGACAACAGCTGTGATCTTGCATAGCTATAACAAAATATCTACAGCATATTAGAAGGGAGCGCAACAGAGAAAAGAAGCAGTGGGGAATGACAGAAACGAATTTGCCAGAATTATTATTCCACGACAGTATTTAAATAAAAAAAAAAATCACTCTAATTAATTTAGTTGTTCAGGGAGAGGGAGGAAATAAGGAAGATGGCACTGAAATAGTAAGAACAACATTAGTATGGGACACGGCCAACACTAACTTACTGTTGGCTTTGCTCCTCACGCAGCTTGCATACGCAGTGCTGGCAATGAGGGAGGATGAGCAGCCCTGCAGTGCTGGGGACAGCCTCCTCGGGGGCCACATCATCCAAAATGAGCCCCCCAGATCTCTGTGATGTGGGGGGAGCCGCAGGAGGCCCTGGGTCACCCCGAAGGGCTATTGTTCTTAGGAGAATGACCAGTCACAGTGCAATCCTGTGGCATTTGAAAGCCAGCATGTGGCCAAATGGAAGGATGGGCAGTGGCCACACGCAGCCCAGGGTGAAGAAAAGCTGTGGCTGATGCTTGCTGCCCATGGAGCAAAACTTGAAGCCTGATGCCTCTCCATTACCCTTGGTTCCGGAAATGGGTCATCACCAGGAAGAGCAATCCTGAAGGTTCTGTGTTGAGAAATAAGAGAAATCAGTGGTGGTGCTCCCCCAGCTTTTAAGGCCCAAAGCAACTATCTGATCATCCACCCCAACCTCCGATTTAACACAGGCTCCTGAATGCCAAGCAGTGGCTCTGTTGCCCAAACAAGCATTTTTATAGAGAGGAAACATCTTTTAGAAAGACATGAGCTCTTCTCAGACTCAAGAAAGAAACAAAGGAGTGCACCTTGAGGGCATGAGGGAGGATTTATGGTAACACACACAAGAAAAAATCAAAGCGAAGACAAGGTAATAATTGAGGTTTTTACCTCCATTAGCAGGTCAAGGTGAACTCCCAGCCCCTCCACTGTCTCTGTCCTAGTTGCCAGCTGAAGGGGGGGGCTTCATATACTGCCCTGGGCTGTATTGTGCAGCGGTGGTTTCACAGCCAGAGTGTAAAAACAGAGGTGTGTGCAGTGCAGGACGGCACGCCTCCTCCATATCCACACCTGGTGGCTTATTCCTCTGCAAAACAGCCATGTATGTACTGAAGTTAAAACGATACCAAGCAGACTGAAATCCAATTAAAGCAGATCCCTCAGGGCTGCACATCCAATTAGCAGAGCATCTTTAATTACACCCGTGGCGTTTCATCGACCTACGCAGAGAGGACCTTGAGCACAGAGCTGCTGTCTGCCTGGTGACCCATATCCATGAGGACTGCTGAGGATTTCTAGGCAGCAGTGACTGGTGGTGCTTTAGTACAAACCTGTGCTTGTTGTTAAAAAGCATGGAGAAGCCAGGAACCAGAGCAGGCAGGTCTAGGGATACCCAGTTTGAGATTTAGTTAAACAGAGCTTCCTCCTAGCACCTTACTAAAGGCTGTACTCCAATTCAAGAAAATAATATCTTTGTAGAGTTGCTCACCTTGCAGATGTTGCTCCCGACAGAGAAATTTCTCCATAGCCAGCAGGACCGGGCAGTGGGAGGCTGTGCTTTGTTGCCAAGATGCTCCAGGAACCACAGCAGGCACCAGCCTGGTGCTTCCCAAGGAGGCCCTCTTTGCTGGGAGGCTGCAGTGGGAGTTGGCAAGCTGCAGCACATCCCTCACTTGAGCTGGGTACCCTAATCCCGAGGGATTGCCTCATCTATCCTCTGCTAGCCACAGGAGCAAGGCAAAGGAAAAACAAAGAACACATTTTCAGCATTTTAATAGCAATTTTCTCTAACAGGTGATAGCTGGAAAGCAATTAAGGTGCAAGTGATTCAAAAGAGAACAGATTTTCACCCTCCTCAGGGCAGAGGGGTTTCCCTCTTGCATGGACTGAATGTTACCTGCTTCCAGGAACCTGGAGGCTGAAGCATCTGAGTTCACTTTGTTGAGAAAAGTGGTTTTTAAAAAAAAATAACAACATATATTTTCAAACCAAATCTTTAGAGATGCTAGAAACACGAGAATAACTGTGTGTGCTTCTCAGCTCTCTCTGGCATCTCTGCATGAAGTATGGGAATCCAGAATGCCTTTTCACCCTCATTCTTGAGCGTAACAGCAGCAGGCAGGCAGACCCAGCTGAGAGCCAGCAGTGCAGGCTCAGAGCCTTAGCTGCAAACCTGTCTAAGTCCATAGTCAGGCTGCCCTGGATTGCAATGGGCTGCAGGACCTCATCTTGTTCCCTAATAATTCCTCACTAAAATCCTGTCAACAAGCACACAAAGCTGAGGGAGTCTCTTCTTTGTCAGCTGTGCACCAGCCTGAGGGCTGGTGTGTGTTAAAACCTCACGGATCTCATTTCAATGCAAAATCATGTCAAATTGCACCAAATCATGCTATCCTGCACCATACTGATAGGTGCCCAGAAGCAGGTGTTTCACATGTCTTCACATGCTCCTTCTCGAGTGTTTCTTTAAGTATCTCCAGTGTCAGTAAGATGAGCAAAATGGAAGACCTTGAGCTTAATCAGATTAACAATTACCATCCATCGCCGCAAAGCAGGCTGCGGTGCTGCTGAATTCCTTCTGCTTCAGGAGCTGGAGAAATCAGAGCTGCACCTGAGCAGCCCGACAAACAAGGGCAGCTTGAGGCTCCCTGGGAAGGAGGAGGAGACCAATTGCTGGGGCTGACTTCTTTATTCACTTTTTTATTAGCCTTCAGAGCCTCCCTAGGAATTATTAAAGCCTCCCCAGGGAGCGCAGCACTGCGCAGGGAGCATTTGCTCACAGAGCGATGCTTCGTGCTGCAATAACACTCCATGCAAATGCGCCCGAGTGGCTGCACCCGTTCCCTCCCTCTCCTGGGCAGCGAGGCTCTGCTCCTTTAACCTGCTCTCCACGTCTTCGGCATTTGAGAATCCTCATTATAGACTCAGCAAGCAACTTCTTCTTTTTTTCTTTTTCTTTTTTTTTTTTTTTACCCTGGAACAGCTCTTTGCCACGCATGGGTGGATGGCAGAGGCAAAGGTGGTAGGCTTGTTACAAAGCCTCCGGTTGTCAGTCACAGGTTTGCTGGGTTAAAGGCAGCTTCCTCCTCGGGGCAGGGCTGTAAAGTGGGATTTGCAAAAATTTGGCAGGATTGGGGAATACAGAATCACAGAATTGTAGGGGTTGGAAGGGACCTTTAGAGATCATCGAGACCAACCCCCCTGCCAAAGCAGGTTCCCTAAACCCTATACCATGGGGTTGCAGCAATGAACACATTCAGGGGAGGTTTGGGGATGAACATTACCCTACGTACACACACCTACACACAGGGCAGTGGAGGCAGCACGGCCGAGGATGCAGTTTCAGACAGAGCTCATATTGCAGAGATGGCAGGAATCCCAGGTGCCAAAAGGACGTAACTCTGCCAGAGAACAGAAAAATGTAATTACTGGACGAGCCGGTGGGGCGACAGCCCTGACCCGTGAGACAACAAACCCACACAGCTCCTGCAGAGCCTGATGTTAGGGATTGTTTTTCCACTGTGAATATCCCACGCAGGGTAATTTCCATGCCTGAAATCAGCTTGTGAGAACAATACATCACTGCTTCTCACGTTAGGTTAAATGGTGGGGATGGGTGTCATCCTGGGGCTGCTAAATCTCTGTACTGCTCATCGGCCTCATCCTGATGAATGGAAGCTGCTGTGTTTCATTCCTCCCACGGTGTCTCCCTTGCTGCTTATGAGTTCTGGCTCAAGCAAGAGCTTGGGCCATATTACAGAGCATGCTGTCCTGCACGGTTACAGGAAATATCTTAAAAGCCAGGCAGAAGCACGGCTGTGCACCCAGGACAGCAGATGTGCAAAAGCCTGGGGTCAGGCAGGGAAGATTTTGGGGGGAGAATTTTTGTTTTTGTAAGCTGCAGCTCAAAGCTGGACACACTGTAAATAGGGATCATTAATCAGCCGCTCAGCAGCAAGCGCCTGCTGTTATTTATCGTAACAGCATAAATCACTGGGAGCTGTTACCATTTTAATTTGGGTTTAGTAGGGATTACTAGGGAAAAAAGTAACCCATACCTATTTAAAAAGTATATACCTGTAGCTGCAAGCACACAGAGGCATACTGGGGTGTTTGCTCCTTGGTTTTTCCACGGAAAGCAGCCACAGGGCTTTGAACCCAGGGCTCTGCCATGGTTCAGGCTGGGCACATGGGACTTGCAGTCACCCATGGATGCGGCACCTGGGGGGAAAAGCAAGACAGCAGGTCCCCAAAGCAGGGCACGGGGCCGGTGCTCCCCATGCACTGCATCCTCCTATCTGTAGCAACACCCCAATCGTCCTTTTTTAAAAACTGCTTTATTTATTTTATATGCAGCTCAACTCTGGGTCTATTTAGGCTAAAAGTGGGGCTGAGCCACCGTTGCACCACAGCAAGACCACAGCAGCACCAATGGCATCACACCCCGTGTTTTGAGCCTGGGGCTGCCGGGACCACAAGGATGCTCCTATCATCAAGTCCCTGCCATGGGGCTTGGAAGCAGCCTCCAGCCTCCAGCAGAAGGGAAAGGAAAGGGTTCTTGTTAAAAAGTCCTGGCACTTTTCCCTGCAAACATGCCCCGTGCCCACAGCCCCGGCAATGTCTCATCTTGATGAAACTGGTGGTGCCAAGCCCTGATCGATGTCGCAGAGCAGACAGCAGCCAAAAGGCGAATTTAAAAGTGAGAGCTTCAAAGGGGCTGTACGTCTTCAAAAGATGTGCAGGGAAAAGGGAATTAAATCCTGACAAAGGTGCCCTCACAGAAAGGAAATTCTTCTGTGCTCTCTCCATTTGGGGAAGAAAAAAGATTACAGCGCATCACCCCAAGACAACAAGGCTTACAGTGGCATGAGTGGTGCCCACGGTGCTTTCTCATGGGGTGGGATGGGTGTGCAGGGCCTGATCACGGCTGGCAGCTCACGGCCCCATTGCCCTTCAGCACAAAGTGGGGGTTAATCCTGATCAGGAATCGGGTGCTGGTATTTGGGAAATGAACATCCGAATATTGAGAGCATTTTAGAGGATTTATTTTTATTTCAACTAAAAGGGAAATACAAAGAACGTTATTTTTGGGCCAGACATTTCCAGGAGGCTTCATGTTGCAAGGATATGTTTGTAAATATCATCATAAATCAGATGTAAAGAGAATGAAGGTGATGCTGCACCCACACCTCAGCTCCCCTGTGCCCATCACCATTAATTGCCTCTGACATTTTTAACCCATGTTTCGTGTGTGCCTGATGAATGGGCACCCACCCAGGGAGTACTTCACCAAGCATTAAACCAGAGCTGAGGCTCGTGTTAATTATAATTGGGCTATTTATAATAACACTAATATAATCATGATAGTGTAATAGGACTAATTAGAGTGGGGCCAATAATAAGAGGGGTCACAGTACAGCAGCCCCAGCGCATTAGGAAATCTGCAGCCAACTTCTTCAAAGGTTTCCCTGCACTTTCATCCTGCTCAAAGGTAATCCAGCATCTGAAAGGTGCTGCAGAGCTCTGCTTTTTCCCGAGCACCCAGGCTTGCGGCACGCCAACCATATGTCTGACTCTGCCTGCTAGCAGATTGCACCAAATATTTTCCTTTCTCATCGTGGCTGAGCAAACAAACACCATCTGCGGGACTCGTCGAGGGAAATCCTGGCCCCCTGCACACCAACAGGATGGGACGGCAGCTATGCACATCCACCATGTGGCTGTTGGTGCCTGCCCTGGACCTCTGCCCCCACCTGTGACAAATCAGGACCTTGCCTTCTGCGCTCAGATTCAAAGTAATGTATTACTGAAATGCTGGCTCCCTTCAGAGGAGGCTGCCTAGCATTGAGCCGGGCTGTGGGACAGCATTTCAGTTTTAGTGGGTGCATGAAGGCAGGAAGTTACGCTTTTTGCTCCATCTACAGCTATTTCTTGATTTGTTAGATTTACCTATCCTGACAGGGGCTTTGGGCAATTTGAATCATGCCTGTGTTCTCCCTCGGCTGAAGTTTGCTGGCCCTTTCTTCTCCTTGGAGCCCAGGGGTCTGGGAGTGCAGCTGATGGGGTGCAGCGTGTTCCCTTCTCAAACCTTAATGCCTTTGGGAATAGAACTCCCAGGGGGGCCTTCTTCCTCCCACCTCCTTTGCTTTCTATTCGAAACTCCCGTTTTCCTACCCTGCAGAGGGTGAGGAGAGGAAAAACCAGCTGGGTGATCTCAATTTCACAAAATCCCTTGCAGTTTTGACTGAGGTGAGGATTCACAGAGAGCTCCTGCTGATCGTTGGGCCATTGGACCCAGGTGCAAATTGCCTGTCACCTCGGGGACTTTGTCACTCACCCTTCTGCAGCACCAGCTCCACAGCACCTGCTCCAGTCAGATCTTCTATGAGCGGCTTCTGGGTTTAGCAATTCACATGGCGAGAGCAGAACCGATGAACCACAGGCGGCTGCTGCCTTTAATTAAAAATGCCATGTCTAACACCAGCAGATGTTCCTGCTGTTGAGCCTCGACTAATAATTTAACGCTGTGTAATGCAATGCTGACTGTGCTGCTTAGTCTGAAAGCCTAATAGACTTTTTTTTTAATTATTGCTATTTCCTTCTGGGGATCAAATCCCTCAATATTAAAAATGTTAACATTTGCTTCTCTAACAGCTCTAACCAGTTCCTGCACCAAGTGATTTCCACAGCCCCGTGTCTTTCAAGTCCACAACGCCACCGGGGAGGTTCAGAATCAAGCTCATGGGGCTTTGACTATGCACAACAACCACCCCTAGGGTGGCCTGGCGAGTGAGCTGAGCTCAGCCTGTGAAGGCTTTGATTCAGACATCTGAAGAAAGAGGGAATTCACAGTGCAAGGCAGCTTCTCCTGGAATGGGTCTTTCTTCTGTTTTGATTCGTCGCCATGCAATGAGTCACACAGCGGTGGTCTACTTACTGAGAAGCGACAGGGTAACTTTGTTAATGAGCAGAATATCAGGCAGTGGTGTCTTTCTATAGGAAGGTCTTTACAAGGTTTGCCACGCTTCAAAATGATGCAGGAAGATGGTGACGGTGCCATCCTTTAACAAACAGAATACAAGGTAGCGGTGCATTTCGTATAGCAGTCTTTACCAGATAGGCCACGCTTCAAAATGACGTGGTAGGGTGGTGAGGACTCTACCAGTGACCTCCTTCAGCATCAGTTTTGCTCTGCAGCCCTGCGCTGTTGGAAATCCTACTACGTGCTCAGCACAGCCAGTAGCACCGCTGTCTCGGTGTGTTCAAGTCACGCATGCACCTTGCTCTGCTGCACATGACATCGGACCAATGCTGAAACCACTCTACGAGCTTTCTGTCACGCAGCAAACTCCTTTTAAAGTGTGGGAGCTTTATAATGCCAGGAATGGCTTTCCTCATACTTTCAATACTGCATAAACCAAATTTAGCAGTATATTTCTCCCCCCCCCGCCCCCCGGTTTCTGCATCGTATTTTTTTTTTTTTGCTCCTGACTGTCTGATTGCTTATAGTAATTCACTGCAGTGGAAGACATTTCTTAGATTTCCAAGAGCACCCACTCCTTAACCTTTATAAAACTAGGGCGAATGAATCACTGGTGACTTTTACATCTTTCTCGAACGCAAGTATTTGTTCGAGGCTGGCTGCCCAGGGCAGTACTTTGCCTTAGTTAAGCTTAGTTGTAAATGTTTGTAAATGCTCACACGATGTCTCAGCACAAAGGAGACCACGCTCACACAAGTGGATTTACCGAGACGGGCAATAACCGTATTTCAGCCGGGGGAAAGGCAGACGAAGTGCTTATCTGTTTTATTGTCCTATACAGTATATATCGGCACCTCATATTTTGCGAGCATAAATGCCACGTTGACTTAAGAGCACTATGGATCATGTGGTGTTTGTAATTTTGGCTCAAACGCTTTAAACCGCGTTCAAGTTGCAGCTGGGCAGCAAGTCCATTTGCCACCTTCTGGCACGACGCACCAGGGGATCATAGAATCGCAGAATCATTAAGGTTGGACAAGACCTCTAAGATCACCAAGTCCAACCCCAACCCACCCCCTTCATATGCAGCGATCACATCCCTCAGTGCCACATCTCCGTGGTTCTGGAATACCCCCAGGGACAGTGATAACACCACATCTCTCGGGCAGCTGTGCCACTGCCCCGCTGCTCTTTCTGAGAATAAATTGTTTCTAATATCCAACCTGAGCCTCCCCTGGAGCAACTTAAGGGCCAAATGCTGGTTGCTCATTTTTTGAAGCGCACGCAAAGAGCACAGCATCCTGGCGAGAGGGAGGAGGACGTTCAGCCTGCGAGCTGCTGATGTTTCATGGCTGTTACTGGTTATTCCGTGAGTTTATCCCACTTTCAGAGGGCTGATGGAGCAGGTCCCTGTCCCAGCTGCGTCGCCTGCTATCCTTCCTTGACTGCACTGACATCATGAGCACACGATGGGATGAGGCACCACCGGGGCTGACCTTGCATCGATGTTCTCCTCGCACCTATGGCTAATAGCAGCAGCAAAAGGCAACATTTAACCTTCTATAAAAAGCCATTCAGCCCAGCTGTTTCCCACAGCTTTCACCAGCCAAATCTGCCCGCTCCTCATCGCCGTTGTGATGAAGTTCCCTCACAGAACGGGCCGTTGCACCGAGATTTATGGCACGCTGCTGGAGCTTCTCAACGCGAAATGTCAGTAAAGCCCGTTACGTATCGCTTCTGGCACTTCTACTCTATCTTTTATTTGGCTTGGGAGTTATTTCTGCCTAAAAGTGATAAATTCCCGCTGGAGCCGCGTTATGTGCTCCAGTAATTACAGCGTGCAGGGGAGGTGCGGGCAGCTCCCTCACAGCAGCCGCTGTAGGAGCGGGAGTGAGGCCGAGCCGCGGGGCGTTGCCACAAAAACACCACAAAATCAATACAGGCGCGCTCCCAGCCCGCCGCCCGCCATTCCGCTCAGTCTCCACCCCCCCCTCCGTGAGCGGGGAGCGCCGCAGTCTGAGGGCGGGCTCCCCGTGTGCGCATGTGCGCGAACGGGCGCGCAGCGCTTGGCGCCTGCGCAGTGGTGACGGGCGGGGAATTTGGAGTGGCGGCGGCGATGCGTGAGGCGCTGCGCGGCCGCTCGGGCAACAGGCCGGCCCAGGGCGGCCAGCCCGGCCCCGTCGCCTCCATGGCGGGGCCGTGGGCGCACACCCGAGCAGCGCTGGAGGGGCTGGAGAGGGCGCTGAGCTGCTCCCTCTGGTAACGGCACCCCCTCCCATCCCCTCCCTCTTTCTCCCCCGGGGCTCTGCGGGCCGTCGCGTTACGCCTAACGCTTTGTTTCCTTCCTCTGCCCGCAGTGCCGGTGTGTTGCGGGAGCCCGTGTCTCTGGGGGGCTGCGAGCACGTCTTTTGTCTGTAAGTAGCTCTGAGGGTGGCCCGTGCTTCTCTGCGCTGGGCCTTGTGCTGCCGGGGGCTGTGCGGGCTGTGAGAGCCCCGTCAACCCAACCGTTGTGAGATTCCTGGGTGCTGGTATTTGTGCCGCACGGAGTCACTAAATGATTTGGGTTGGAGAGGACCTTAAAGAGCACTGAGCTCCAGTCTCCTGTTGTGGGCAGGGCTGCCATCCGCTGCCTAGGACCATGTCTCAGCTGGCCTTGGTCACCTCCGGGGTTGGGGCACCCACAGCTCTCTGGGCAGTAGTGCCAGGGCCTCACTTCTCTCTGGATCAGGAACTTCTTCCTGACATCTAGCCTGAATTCCTGCTCTTGTAGTTTAAAGCTATTCCCCCCTGTCCTATTGCTATTAGATCATATTAAAAAGTTGCTTCCCTTCTTGCTCAGAGACTCCCTTCAGCCTCCCTAGCAGCCTGCAGTGAGGTCTCTTCAGAGCCTTCTCTTCTCCAAGCTGAACAAGCCTTACTCCCTTAACTTTTCAAAGGGGAGGTGCTCAAGTCCTTTGCTTATCTTCATGGCCCTCCTCTGGACCTGCTCCAGCAGCCCCACGTCCTTCTTGTGGTGAGGGCCTGAGATCTGGACATAGCACTTCAGGTGGGGCCTTTAAAGGACAGAGTAGAGGGGGAGACTGTTATTACTGTGATTATAGCAGAGGAGAGGGTTGGCTGCTTCTAATTTCTGCTCATAAGCCAGTCTAGAGATACAACTTGTTAAAGCTGTAGTCGCTATGCCAATAATCACAGGATGGCCCAGGTTGGAAGGGACCTCAATGATCATGAATCCCTAATGCCCTTGCCACAGGCAGGGCCACCAACTTCCCCATTTAATACTAGACCAGGCTGCCCAGGGCCTCATTCAACCTGGCCTTGAACACTTCCAGGACATCCACAACCTCCCTGGGCAGCCGTTCCAGTACCTCATCGCTCTCATAGTAAAGAACCTCCCTGGGACATCTAACCTAAATCTTCCCTCCCTTAACTTAAACCATTTCCCCTTGTCCTGCTGTTATCTACCCTTCCAAAAAATTGATAAATTGAATGTGTAGAAAGACTTGCTGCCTGTACTGACAACCTATTTGCTCCTTTTCTTTAGCTTCACCTTTCTGCTGGAGCTTTCTCCTGTAGGCCTGAATACTAAAACAGTAGCAAAAGATAATTTCTTGCTTTTGTAGAGCTGATGACCGGGCAGATGCTCTCAGTGTCTCTTCCCTGTGGAATGGATCTTAGTACAAACGATTCATTTTCATCTAGACACGTGGATGGTTGCCCAGTTTTGGCCCTTAATTGCTGTAGAAGGTTCTGCCTTCTGGAGCAATTCCTTGCTTCATTTCACTACCTGCCCACAGTGTACTTGGGGAAGTAAAATAAATTCCAGAAGCTTGCACAAGGTGCAATAAGTATCTTCATATCTGTCTTATAAAGTGATTTTATAGGTATAATGTGGATTGCTGGAGGGTAGCATGACAGTGGTTTAGTAAACATAATTACATTGTTGGGTATCTGAGGCCTTGTGGTTTTAAATTGGATAATGCTGGCTTATTCTAGAGGATGAATTTCAAACCCACCGTTGAAAGAATTCCTTGGTTTTAGAAAAACTGCCAAGGCATCAGAAGGTGGTGTGTGATGTGGTTTGCATTGATGAGGTAGGAAAGAGGAGCCAGTAAGATTCTTAAGGGTACCCCAGCAGCTCTTCCATGCTGCTGAGAAAGCTTCTTTGCCATTATCCCAGCTGCAGTACCCAGTCATTTCTCCTTCGTGTGTCCAACCTTTTAGTCATCCATTCGGTATCTTTTGATGGCTGGGTCTTGAATAGCAGCTGCTCTTTTACATTGATTTGATCACAAACAAACTTGGCAGGACATGGGTTGGACCTGTAGAACTGGGTGAATCGTTTCTGATCCACTGCTAAAGAAATAACTTTTTTTAATATGCCTGGGAAAGGAGTGGGGTGGATGGTAAGTGCTGGCTTATGGTGCGTTAAGTGAAATGAAATGTGTGAAAGTAATGAAATGCAGTTGTCAGGTAACACATAATATAACTGGTTCTCTCTCAGCATGGGATTTATTATGAGCAGGGATATTTGCTAAGATTTGTTCCTGCAGTTTTGTCTGAGTAACTCTAAGTTAGCTGCAGTTACTGGCTGATGAGTGTAAAAAGCTAACAGCTTGAAGTAATTAGGAAATGTCATCGTATGAAAGTCCTGTTTCCTTTGCACTGCCTTTCGCAGACTTGGGATGCCGGAGGCCAGCTTTCCTGGAGAATGAGACCTGTGTGATTCTCATCTTTGCTCAAAGTGTTTTGTCTGTGTCACCTGGGATACATCAGAGCCAAGAGCTGTATGTCAGTCTTTGCGGTTTGAGACACAGGGCCTCAATGTTGAGGATCTTTGTGCTCCGAGAAGACTGAATGAAGTGCAAAACACCAACACCTAGCAGCAGCTTCTGCGTTCTTGTCTTGATATTATCTGAAGGCATGGATGGTACCTGTGTGATGTTTAAGGGAAAGATGCCAGTGCAGTTCTGCAAATAGTTCTCATAATGAAATTGGTAGTTGTTAAGCTTCTGGCCGTATCATAGAACCCTAGAATGGCCTGGGTTAAAAGGAACACAATGCTCATCTGGTTTCAACCCCCCTGCTATGTGCAGGATCACCAACCAGCAGCCCAGGCTGCCCAGAGCCACATCCAGCCTGGCCTTGAATGCCTGCAGGGCTGGGGCATCCACAGCCTCCTTGGGCAACATGTTCCATATCGGTATTTACAGCCCACGTGCATTGACTTTGATCTTCCTGTCCAGGTAACGGTGCTGTGGTATTACTTACCTTCTGTTGCTCCAAATTTTTAGTATGATCTGCTCATGTTTAATTTTGTACCTCTGCCTAGAGCTGTGCATCGTACGTGGTGGCAAGATAGCAAAGACGTTGTTGAGATTAATTCAGTCTTGATTATGTGAAGTTAAAATATGTTTTGTAGAATAGATTGAAATTGAGAAGTTACGCTGGATGATGGCAGTAGCAAATCATAAGGTCCCCCCATTGGACTAATGAATCTAAGATTTGAAGCTTGTGTCACAATAATAGTATTAGCAAGAAGCTACAAATGTTACATGACCTTTATTCAATAAACCTGTTTCTCCCCCATGTTATCTATTTATTGTTATCTAGAGACAAACAGCGATGGAACTTCAGCACACCTTGGAAATTTGGATCAAATTGTGGCTGTAGGAGTCATGTGATAACCATGACAGCACCCTGGCAAGGCTCTAGACTTAGCTTGCTTAATTATGGCTTGTCATATTGCCATGATAAATATGTCCTCTCCTGTGCTTGTGACTAGCTCGTATTTGCTTCACAATAGTAGTTTGTCAGTGTTAAGGAAAGAGATTCTCTGTGAGTGTTTGGCTCTGGAAAGGCTATATGCAAGTACAATAGATAACTTACACTGGGTAATAGATTTTTACTTTTGACTTCCAGATCTTGCATGGGCGACCATGTTGGCAAAGGGTGCCCGGTGTGCCACGTGCCAGCCTGGGTGCAAGACATGCAGATAAACCGTCAACTGGATGACATGGTCCAGCTCTGCAGCAAACTGCGGCGTCTCCTGGGTGCAGGCACCTCAGGTAAGAGCAAATATGGGCTTCTGGCAGCCGTCGATTCCAGACTGCAGCGTTTCATCTTGTGTACTTTATAGAGAATGAGCAGTGCAGCTCTGTTTAAGATTCTGAAAAGCTGTTACAAACCATGTTTGGGAAACTTGATGTGAGGGGAGCTGTCTGTATGGATTGCTGGTTCTTCAAATCTGTTTTACGAAGAAATCTGCATGAGCGGGTTATCCATAATTCATTAGAATCTGTCTTTCAAAATTAGATGAAAGTAGGATATATTCCCAAGTCTTATGGCAGTTAGTTGAACACACGGGGGCACAAGTTGTGGTGTCTTGTGCTCCTAAGGGAACGCAAATGTGTAACATCCCACAGTACACATTTCCTTAGGAGGGTCTATTAAAGGATTAAGACATTATCATGCCCTTCAGTGATTTGCATGTCAAGGTATGCGTGGTATCCCAGTAGTTTTCAGTTTTGGGTTTTTACGCACAAAACTCTGCTCTCTGCCTAGAGAGAAAGGGGGCAGGTCTTAATTCATTTATTTTATTCTGGTCCCTAACAGTGAGCTAGTTTTCTACAATGGGATTTTGTCCTTGTTGATTGTACAAGAAGATTGCAGAGTCTGTGCACTGGAAATTAACGTCTATCAAATTTCAGACTGATTGTCAAAGTAGGGAAGAAATGAACTGAGTGTAGGTGAATGGGTGACTCTTCTGTGAGCCTGGAGAGGAACCTCTTATGTAATACTGAGTTTTAGAAAACACTCATTTAGTTGTCAAATGCAGAAAAAGGAATTCTTGCTTCATTGTTGCTACTTAATACGTTTGTCTAAATAAAGGATCCTTTATCAAAGTCTGTGTTCACCTTCACGTTCATTAATGGGGCAGCTTCTTTTTGGCATCAAAATACATTGATGGGATGGGACTGGAAGCCTGTTGTCCATCTGCTAAGGAATATCTTTTCTATAAATCAAGAAATCTTCTGGAGCATAGGGAGTTCTAGGTGATGGCTTATGTGCGATGTCAGGGAAATGTCTTGGTGGTGAAGCCTTGTTAAAACCTAGCTGGAGGAGAATCTCTGGGAGGAGGCACTTGTGGTGCTGTAAGCAAACTGTTTAACATGCAGCTGGTTACAGTTATTGATATGGCTTGAATGTTCTGCAGATCTTAGAGATGGAGTGACTCTTACAGAATGGTGTGAACTTTCACTGTGCTAGAAGTTGGATACTACACGTAATGCCGTAGCACTTCTAAAATGAGGTTTGTGTGGTGTGGCTTAGCCATAGAAAAAATGAGGTTCTTTTCTCATTTGTTGTGTTTGGACTTTAAAGCAGGCTTTAGGTGAGTGTTTACAAGAGTGTTCTGTTTGAAGCTGAAATTATGAACTACTGGAAGCTTGCTTTCCATCACACCTTGTCTTTGCTCTGTGAAGCATCAGAAGTCTTTCAGATTTTATGTAATGATGTGAAGGGAAAAAAATCTGAGCTCATTGTGATGAAAGGTTCGGATATGTATGTGAGTGAGCACGCTTCTAACGGAGTTGTCTCCTGCTATGGGAGATCGTAGCTCCAGATTTCTGAGAACAAATCCTTCAGGATGCTTTGTCATTCTTATTTCTGGCAAATCTGTCACTTCTGGTAGACATTTGTCTTGAAGTTAATATATGCAAAGTGAAGTGTTTGAGTTTGGAAAATTGAGCTCTTCTTGTTTTAGAAGTTGCTTTCATGTTCTTCAGGCGCTACTTCTGCCCCGTCAATAATGTTTTCTTCTTCCTTCTGTTAGAAGGTCAGCAATCATTCCTATGGAGCAAAGGAGAAGAAGCAGCAGAAAAAGTAGTTGAAATGGGAATTGTTTCATACATCTGTTTTTGAATATTTGAAAAGGTTAAAGTTGAAGCCCTGAAGTTCCACGGTGCTCAGGAGGAGGGATCTTGCCTGCTAGTCCTCTGGGATAAAGGACAGCTTTCTGCACAGCTGTGTTTGTTCTAAGAAACTGTAGCAAATAATTCAGGGAAGATTGCACAAAACAAATTATCCTTCTCTTTTAATTTAAAGGGAAGCGCAGCGGATGACAGTACAGAATAATATGAGGGATGTGACCGGGGAGGACTGGCAAATAGCTTGCATTTCCTATCCACATTCTGTAGGTTAGCAAAAGCTGAGTCTCAAACTGAATTCATTAGAGATACTGCATCCTTCTCACTGCCCACTGTTGGAGATTTACAAGGATAATGGCAATCTGGCTGGCTGGTTTCATAGATGGAATATTTGTGCAACACTCTTCAGTTCTTATGCTATACTCTTTAGTGTTGCCAACTCCAAGACCTCTTGAGAATTGTGGTTGATGGATTAACAGGCTCAATAGGGGCCAGTTTAGCAGAAGGCACTGAGATACTTCAAGACTAGCTTAAAAAAAGAAAGGTGGCTTCCTTGGAAAGAACAAAAGATTTTCTGGGCTTTTGCTGGTGGTCTTACAGGTGAAAAAATAGCTGCCAGAATTGGTCTCTCTTCTGTTTATTAGATTAATTTATTTTTTTTTTTCCAGTTGAGCAAGAATGACAGTAGTGAAGTTTTGGTGCTGCTAAACAGCACAGAAGATGGACAGGAAAGAAGAGAATGTTTCTTGTGTGTGCACCTAGATGTTTGAAGCACTGACTCAGAGGCATGGACCACAGTTGAGAAACTTGCTACAGACCCCAGTCCATACAGGGCGCTTACGTTAACTCTATTTTGTGCCTTTGTTGTAGAGCAAATATTTGTTGAATACACTTCAAATCTAGTGGCTTTGGGAGCCCTATTTAAGATCATGACTTTTGTATTAGAAAGGTTTCAGTCGAAGCACTGTTCTCTTCCTCTTGACACAGGGCCTTGGACTCGATGATCTCTAGAGATCCTTTCCAACCCCTGCAATTCTGTGATCCTGTGACTGGAGAGGAGAGGCTTACACTGGATTGGAAGCATTCCATGGTGAATGTCATGAAGTAGTTTAAGACATTATCACCTCAGTGGATGAGAAATGTTTCAATCTTCCAGCTTCATTTCAGAGCTGGGCAAATATAAACAAATTTGTGTCACTTCATGTTGAAACAGACATGGAAGAGATTAGCCGCAGCATAGCAACGCCAACTAGTGAGTCTGCAACAGCATGCACTGTCCAAAGTCACCTTCAACTTACATACTTCCAAAAAACATGGTGTTGTCTTAATGGCTGGTTTTAGCAGAGGGTGAAGCTCGATGGTGGGTTTGTTCTCTCTCATGCTTTTGTTTGTTTTGTTCAAGTTCAGTTTTTTTCTCTAGAGAAGTTTCTTACTTCACATGAAAAATAACTTGAATGGAATGCATGTAGACAAGAACCCTGCAGGCAAAAATGCGTGTAGTCAGTTGCATCAACATCAGATAAAGGAGTAATCTTTCAATCTGGGGTTACTTATCAGAACAAGTTCCAAATCAGAAGCTTTTTTATCTGGCCAGTGAGGTGTAAGATTGCCTTATTTTACAGAACTAAGGATGTGTTTGGTTAAAGCCTCCAACATGTGGATTATCACTTTCACGTTTTGAGGACATCTCCATACTGTCTAGCAGAGAGAGATCATAGCATCTTTCTCCTGAGAGTATGGCTGTTTCTGTATCAGCTAATGGTGAGTATTAAGCAGCCTAATTCCACTTCTGGCTTTCGTAGGGTAGAAATGTCCCCATCTCCTTTAAAAAGAAGAAAGAAGCTGTTAGTTCTTGGATTATTTTCACTTTCTTGTCTACCATCCCGTAGGATTTACAAGGCTTTCTCCCCCCACCCCACTGTTTTTGATTCCCTTTCCAAGCGTAGCTTATTAATTGCATTTACTCTGCAATATAAAATCACTAGCATTACGGTGGGTAATTAGTAAGAACTTGTTGAATTGTGGACAAAGTATGTAGCTGCAAGAGATGAAGATGGATGATTGACAGTAATGCTCTTGACAATGACTTTCCAAATACTACAGATGTTTGCGTGATATTCTTTGAAAGTATCATCATAAATGATCCCAGCAGTCACTTGGAGGTGATTTTACCTTATTCTTTGTAGTGTAATCTGCTTCACAAAGCATTTCATCCCCAACCCTTCTCTTTCTCACACAAAGCTTAAGCTTTGCAGGTATTAGTCAAATTTTCACGGGTTTGTCTTGATATTGGTGGGCAGTAGGAGAAATTAACTTTTGATTAGTCTTGATAGCATCACAGGTCAGTTTCCCAGCTTTCTATTGTGGAGGGGGGGGATGTTGATCTGTTGTAACAGATTGTATTGCATTTCATGTATGCTGTGACATTTTTCTTAATAGCTAAAACGGAGTTTTTTTGAATAGCTGGAATTTCTCCCCTTTTCTCCTGTGCTGAATACTTAACTTGCAAAATAATCATTCTTCAGTGAAGGCTCTAATGTTGCACAGATGGTACCAAAGCACTTCCCTTTGATTTTTAATAAGGGACTAGTTTGTCAAAGAGATTTCTCAACTTCTGTTCTGAAACCCATAATAGAGAATAATTTGAAAGGCACACAATGTGCATCATTATAATCCTTTGATGCAGATTAATGATAGCTAAACTACATATTCTAATTGCTTCTTTTTTTTCCCCTGCTCTAGTCTGTTATTGCACTACAGCAAAACTTGGAACCGTGGCACTCCAGTTGTATCTACCATTATTTTTGTCTACTCTCAGTCCGTTTTTTAAACACTCAAGAAATTGAATTCTGTTAAATGTCAGCGTTAAGAAACTTGTGTTTATTATGTGCCAAGAGCCTAATTTAGAAAGCGTTCAGATAATCTTGTGTATGTTGATACAGTATTTAGTACATAAGCAACGGAGAGTAAATATATTACTTTTATTGTAGGCTCTTTCTAACACTGCTATTGTGGATAATCTTTACACTAATATAAATGTTTAAAATCTGGAATTAATAAGTCATGCTTCGCTGATTTACCTTGTCTCAATGAATCTTTTAAAAAAATAAAGCTTGCATGTATTAATAAACCAATTACATCTTAATCATACACAGTCATTTTTCCATTCCTGTTGAGATGAAGGCTCTGAGAATTAGCTTCCAACTTCAAGACAGGAAAGAATTTCTTTGGATTGATTTTTTTTTTTTTTTTTTTTCTATGAGCAGTTTTCTCTGAAGGTAGTTTGACTGAATGTACTTTGCTACCAGGTAATTCCCTCTTTATATAAATGAACATTTGAATAGTAAACTGCAACGACTTCCTTTCAGCTTCTAAGCACTGTCTTTTCTCTCTCTGTCCCAGCTCTGAGTCCATTAAAGGAAGAGATTTTCAGGGAGGATAGAAGTGCCATTTGTCCCTATTATTTATACTCCCTGCCTTGAGAACTTCAGAAACAGATGAGAGGGAAGCAGAACTTGAGAACAGCGTTTCTTAGCAGTTGCTGTGCAGAGCTGTTCAGGTAAAGCTGACGGTTGCTACGGAACATTCTGACAAATGGAGTTTGTGAAGAGTGGCCAAAGGGCACCTACCACCAGAGCCAAGTTGCAGGAGCTTCCCTGGGTTTGCATGGCTGGCCTCTGGGTGTGTGAAGGGAATTTTTCACAGTCTGCCTGGCATTTTGATCTCTTTCTGTGAAAGCCTCCTCTGTTCAAAAACATGCTCTTTGACATGTGAAGTAGTCAAAGTGAGGAAAAATAATCATAGGAAAGCATTTATTTAGTGTGTTTTCAGCAGGCGTTCACTAGCCTGACTACTGAGTCCCTGATGAGCAACCAGTAATGAACAGATTCGTTGAAAAACTCTTGTGGTGAATTTTTCACAAGCTCTCTTGCTGCCAGAAGTGGTATATGGAGAGCTTCCAGTGTAAATACTTAATTGTGTGACACTGCTTTAGATCCTGCTTCTGAAGGGCAGTGCCTTTGATTGCATTTGTCACTTGGGCTTTAAAGTCTTCCTGTGCTGTACACATCAAAAAGAATTCTGTCTGTCACAAAATTGTTGGACAAATTACTTTTGCAAGCTGATTTCATTCTTGCTCTTTACTTGGAGATGGCTGGTAGTTCTAGCAAGGCAAATATTTTAGAAGGGAATCTTGTTGTGTAAACAATGAAGGCAAGACAAATAGTAACTCTTACATTTTGCATCTGTTTTGCAATCAAGTTTTTTTTCTGAAGATGTTATTGTCAAAATGAAATTGGGTATTATGTTTTCCTGAAGGCTAGCTTGTTACGAGAATTGAGCCTCAAATTCAATCCTTTTATCCTGTTTGTACCAAGCCCAACCCTAACAGAGAACCAAATAGCTGCAGTTCTGTACTTGGTAATTATCTTGCTGGTATGGCGTAGCTTTTACTAAATAAGTAAATGATTGATTAGCTAGCCTCAAGCTGTATTCTTAAATACACTTTTGTCTGATGCCTTAGATCATCCAGCTAAATCTCCTCGTACCTAGGAGTCTCTTTTCATTTGAGGGGTAAGTAGGGTAGTTTAAATCAAAACTAAGGAAATGTTTAACCTTGAAACGCTCTTTTAAAAGAGACATGATATTTGATTGCTAACTGTACAGCTTTAAGTGAAATAATTATGAAGATATATTATTGTGTGTAAGGGATTGGGAATACTTCATATGGTAGCTGAGTTCATCTCAGTTTGTTGTAAAAAACCTGCTTGTGGTTATGTCCAAAGAAAAATAAGAGAAAGGATGGGTAAGACAAATTGTCCTTAGAAAGTTAACACACTAAAGGTAGTATGTTGTTGCATTCACTGTCTGTCTTTCACTTTCAATAACTAAGACTTTGTATAATTGGTTTTTCTTATGTAATTATTATTATTATTTTTTTTTTTTTGAAGAAAAACAGCACACTGATCTTGTTTAAGAAAAACAAAAGCATCCTATCTGCCTTTGTAGGCAAAATGAATATTGGTTCTGTGATCCCAATTGTTAACACATCAGTAGGACTGCTGTGAATGGCAATGTAGTTCTGGGAGCTTGGAGGTAATGGAGACAAGGAGATGTGCCCGTTGTTTCAGTGTCCTTAGTGTGCCACGTTTACTTCACAGGACTTACCTGAGGAACCTAAACCAAGTTAGATTTCCAGAGAGGAATCTGTGATCTGTTTGAGTCTCTTGGATTGAAAGAGTTGTTAAATTAAATTAATGTTTAACTTAGAGGTCACTTAATGCTCTTTATTTTTTTTTTTAAACCATTGAGGAGACTTTATAGCCCCTGTTCTCAGCTGTTGTTCCCTGTACAGGATATTCCTGTGTCATTTTGGTTATTGATTTGTATTTTGCTGCACAGTGTGAATTATAAAATTGCTCCATTGCACATTTTTGGAGATGTATTTGAGATGATCAAAGCATTCCTTGCAGTTATTTACTACCAAGGGTTAGAGGATCAGATAACAGGATACAATTACTTGTAGATTTTGTATGTCCCTCTGACTCATCTGCTGTATCTGTGGAATTAATCAACATTTGTCAGAAATATTTAACGTTCTTATAAGCATTTTATTTTTGATTGCTTGCAGTAACTCTTTGCATTTTTCCTCAGATAAACTGTAATATTGCTTCAGGAAATCGTTCTGTACTGGTGTCTGTGCACAGGCTACTTTGGTAGACCTGTTTCCAAGGAAAACTGTGAGAAATACTTTTTCTCCTTTATATAACCTGGTCAGAAATATTGTGTGTGCTGCTTTGTTAACCCAGGGAGTTAAGGAACTGTGTCAACCTGGGTGTTTGCTTGCCTAGCAAGGCAAATAGTTATGGTGCTCTTCTGAAGAGTACTCTCTGAATTATCTTTCTTCTTCCCTTTCTTACCTAGATTCAACAGAATCTACGTCTACACCAATGTGCTCGGACTTAAGAGAAAACAGTAAGAAGGGGCAAATAAAAATGTGGTTGAGCCCAAGAAGTAGGAAGATTCGATGTGTCGTGAACAAGAATCAGCCTAAGCCTAAGAGTAATGACCCTTGTCAAGACCCGGCTTCAGTTTATCATTTCTTTCCTTCCCCCGTTCACGAGAAGCCCTCCAAACCAACAAAAAAGCAAACCCAGAGGCAGAGTAAGAAGATGAAGAAGAAACGCCTAGCAGACGTGAACAAAGTGTGGGGTTTAGAGAAGCCTGAGCAAAAAGGAGGGGTTGAGGAGAAGACTTCCAAGGAAAAGTGTGTGACCATTTGCAGTGAGCCTCTAGTCCTGTGCGCTCCAGAAGCAGATAGCCCCAAAGAGACGCTCCAACAGGAATCTGTAAAGGAAGCTGACTCTACCAGAAACTTGGAAGAAGTGGAAGTATCTCCAGAGGTGAAATCCTCAAAGGAGGAAGATAATGATGAGGCTGTCTGTCCTGTACGAGTCAGCAAGGAAAAAAACTGTGCTGCAGAGAAATTGCCATCAATGGAAAGCGAAGCAATGCCTTTGAAACGTGTAAGGGAGCAATCAAAACTTCCAGATACTTCTCAGTCTAAAAGACGAAGAAGTGAGAGGAGCCTTAACAGGAATTCAGGCAGTCAGACTTCTTGCTCAGAGGACTTGTCTCAGGATTGCCTTATCCCCCAAGTGACCGAACCCAAGACACCTGTTCAGGTCTGTGGCAGTGTAATGAAGACGAGAAGCTCTGCAGCAAGAAGTGCTCCTTCACTTCCAGAATCTCCCTCCACTCCATCTGCTTTGAAGGCTTGTAATCAAGTAGGACTACCACAGAGTCCTTCTGTGTTCAAGTCCCCTGCTAGTAACACAATTGCCAGAAGAAATTACAAAGGGGAGACTTTGCTTCATATTGCTTCCATCAAGGTAGGACTGTCATCTTCTATTTTACCTTTAAATGGGTTTAAAAAGGCAATGTTGTATTTAAAATATCCTGAAAACCACTTCAGCACGTCCTGATTTCGCCGGCAGTGTTCATAATATGGTCTTCCTCCTCTGCGTTCAGTGAGTACTTGCCAACTTGTTTCTTTGACTTCATAAAGAAACAACTATTGGAGTTGTCAGAGATGCTTATTATTAAGAATCTTAGTGTATTTTACAGTGTCGCTCACACTTGTGGGTTCTGAGGAGTGATAACCATTCCAAAGTTTAGGCCTTGTCTGCTGGAGATTCTCTGACTTGCTGTAAGGAGTTGATTCAGGTTTTTCACATCTCATGGAGCGATCTTGATCAGTTTAACTTGACCTGGTAATTGCCAGGATGAGATCTTAATTTCTTGCATAAAGATGACTGCAATTTGAGTTAAGTATCTTGTAACCTTTAGGATCTCCATCTGATGCTGATCAAACACTGCACCCTGGGATGTGTGCTGAGCCCCCTCTGAGTGGTGCTGTCTTTACAGTGGAGGAGGGAGCATGAGGACAGAGTTGAGACGTTCTCAGGAGACTTTTACATACAATAATGCCTACCACTCATCTGACTGCTACTGTGCTACCAATTTCTTCTGTGCTAAAACTCCATGGCCTTTGCTCTTTGCAAAAGTTAGCCTTGTAGAAGCTACCTGCAGATGGGATAAGTTGAAAACTTGCAGTCAGACTCATCAAATGTGTTATAATAGCAGCTCCTCTCTGCGAGGGCATTACAAAGAGTTTATACCTTAGCAATTTAAATGTTCTTGGTGCTAAATCATAATGTAGAAATGCCGTGTTGTTAATCAGCTGCCTCTGCGGGTAGAATTGATTCAGCTGGAAGCACCCTGACATTTATACTGCACTTCTATTTGACAAGACAAGCTGTTCTTGATAAATAACTGTGTCCTCTTTCATAGGCATCCTAATAAGCCACTCCTGCTGCATGTGAGACCTCTTTAAGTGGAAGTGGCAGCTGAGCTAAGTTCATATCTCTTACCTGATGCCATTAATACTGAATTAGGAAAGAGAAAATGAGATGTTGTCCTCACAGGACTCAAGAGCTTTAAAGGATTGATCTTGTTTCTTCTCTTTGTAACTCCTCTTTATTAAAACACGTGGTTAAAAATTATCCTTCCATGATTTTCTGGGAATTTCTGAAGAACAGTATTGTGGCTCATTCTAAAAATTGATCTACCTTGATGAGTGTTGACACGGTTGTGGTTTCCATGCCTGATGCTTCTTTGGAACACAAGTACTTCATCCAAGAAAAGAGCATCAGTACGGTGTGTTGTGAGATTTGAGGTGAAAGCTGATATGCCAATAAGGTGGCTTTCCATTGCAGAGCATTTTGAAGATGAACAAAGAGAAGATATCTGATGCTACAGACACAAGAATAAATGTGTTGCAGCTGTCCAGAGTTGGTAGTATTGCTTGTCAGCACTGGTACAGCATTAGCTGAGAAAAAAGGAGTAGGGCTACTTTAGGGACACTCCAGCTGTAGCATAGGCAGTGCAGTAGTCAGGCACCTTAATGCCTTGTCAGTCCTGTATGTGAATCCATTTTGATTAATGTTTTAATAATCATTGAGCAGGGTGGGAAGCGACTTCCATTCTTTATTGGTTCTGCTGTGTGGAAAAAAAACAACAACCCAACCCTTTGATTCTGTCTGTATTGCAGTGGCTAGATAGGGCTTGGGGATGGTTCCAAAGTTGCCACACTGTTAAATATAGTTAAAATAAGGCAAGGAGAGTGGCCTTTTTGCTTGTGGTTTACTTTTTATCTATGTCCAGCTAGTTAACTCTGAAGAAACTGTTTAACTGTCTCTGAAACACAGCTCTTTATCTGTAGAGGGAGATGTGGATTATTTTTCATTTGGATTTGATTTCTTGAGGTCCCTTCCAACCCCTGTGATTCTCTGATTTGTGGCATTCTTTCTCTTTTTACATCACTACCATGGACGTGTTGGGGCGTTCATGAGAAGCTGCTGCATCACCTGGCAGCCAGTATTTGTCCATGGCAAAGTGGGTTAAGAACAAGTTGCTCAAGCCAGGGTGGTGTGGAGACTTAATCTTTCCAGTGAACCATTGGTGATGTGTTTTGCTGTCTCTGCAAAACAGTGAACAAGTAATTGTGATTCATTGCCATGAATCTGTTGGGAGCCTCCAGCCATTGCAAGAAAACATTGCGTTCAGGCATCAGTATAAGCTGTGTCATTCTAGCTTACTATTAGTAGGAACCTTGCTGTACTTTGTAACAAATGGCAGATGTGTTCTCAAATAAGTTGGTCTTGAAAATATTTGGTTGCATGCTGTATCTGTATTCCCACTGTGCTTCTAAAAAAAATCCCTGCCAGATCGTTGGTTTCTGGAAGCATTTTTCTTCCAGTGTTGTGTTACAGGTGAATATTTCCTCATGTTTCTGCAGCTTGCAATGTTTTTCCATGTGTGTAATGAGAAAGTCTTGGAGCTGCCACCCTCTCCCGAGTGAAACAAAGTCTAGTTTTCTGGGATTTCATTAATTATAAAAAATATCTGTTATTTTCATTATCTGTTAGGGTTTAATACTCTGGATGTAATGAAAGCTAATTGACTTCCAGTTTTTTCTTATTTAAAATAGATAATTAACAACATTACGAGGCATTAAAATTAAGTGTATTGTTCTGTTTTGAATGATTCTGAGGGGTTGTTCCCTTTTAGTACTTCTACTCTGGTGATAAACTGAGTGTAATCAGAATGGCTCTCGAGAAAGATTCTAGAATGGATGAACTTAATGCTGAGTTGCAGTGATAAATGAAAATAAATGCAGCTCTTCCCTCAGCAGACGGCACTCGTGTTTATCTTCCTCCATAGTCATTAAAGCTAAAACTTCCACTTAGTCAAGACACAGAACATGCCCTTCTGCACTCCAGATACTCTGACCTGGTGGGAAATTGCCCCTTCAACAGCCCATTTGAATAATCATAGAATCACCAAGGTTGGAAAAGACCTAAAAGATCACCCAGTCCAACCGTTCACCTATTCCCAATAGCTCCCACTAAACCATGTCCCTCAACACAACATCCAGCCTCTCCTTGAGCACCCCCAGGCTCGGTGACTCCACCACCTCCCTGGGCATCCATTCCAGTGCCTGACCACCCTTTCTGAAAAGTAATACTTCCTCATGTCCAGCCTGAATCTCCCCTGCCGTAGCTTGAAACCATTCCCCCTGGTCCTATCACTAATGACACGAGAGAAGAGGCCGACCCCCAGCTCACCACAACCTCCCTTCAGGAAGTTATAGAGAGCAATGAGGTCTCCCCTGAGCCTCCTCTTCTCCAGGCTGAACATTCCCAGCTCCTTCAGCCTCTCCTCATATGGCCTGTGTTCCAGACCCCTCACCAGCTTTGTTGCCCTCCTTTGAACACGTTCCAGGGCCTCAATATCTTTCTTGCAGTGAGGGGCCCAAAACTGGACACAGTACTCGAGGTGCGGCCTCACCAGTGCTGAATATAGGGGAACAATCACCTCTCTGCTCCTGCTTGCAATGCTGTTTCTGATGCAAGCCAGGATGCCATTGGCCTTCTTGGCCACCTGGGCACACTGTCGGCTCCTGTTCAGCCGAGCATCAATCAATACCCCCAGGTCCATTTCCTCTACGCAGTCCTCCAGCCACACCGCCCCAAGCCTGCAGCGTCGCCTGGGGTTGTTGTAGCCCAAGTGCAGCACCCGGCATTTGGCCTTGTTGAACTTGCTGAATAATGAGTTATTCACAGTACAAACTCTCTTACTTAGGTGATGCTCAAAAATGTGACTCAGTACTACTTAGATTTCAGATGCTGTACTAACAAGCTAGTGTGGAAAGAGGAGGATTTCATGAAAGCTTTACCCACGGTTAGCCCACTGAGTTGCACTCTCCACATTCATTATGCTTAGCACTGCGATACTGCTAGGTAATTCTGTGAGTGTTCCTTTTTACTGCTTCGTTACCACTTGCGTAGTGATGACCTGAAAGAAGGAAAGAAAGTTTTTGTGAGCATCAGATGACCAAGCTCTAGAGCGTTTGGATCATTTTTAGGTAGATATCTGACCTTGCCTGTTGTGGAATTCCTTCCTTTTGATACCAATGGATCTAACTCATGATTAAATGTTGGGCCATGTTGGGCCACGTGTGCACATGTGAGGCAATGCATCCCTTGCTGCTGTTCCTCTTTAGCCTTTTGGCAGTGAACAAACAGCATCCTTTGCTCCAGCTGCTTCGCAGTGAGTCAGTGCATCCCTTGGTCTGGGGTCTTGGCCAGGCCCGATTCTGTGCAGCAAGTGACTGAGTATAACATACATTTTATTGGAGAAAGGAGATCTGTTAGAAAGTGACAGGATGATTCAGGTGCAGGCTTGGCACCTCAGTCTGCTTTAAAACTATTTTTGAGAGTGGGCTTCTAGGATTCTGTAATACTCAAGGACATATAATGCTAACAAAATAAAGCGTCTTTATTGCGAGTTGACACAAATGAACACCAGAAAAGCAAGTATGTACTTACAGTTAATTAGCCATGTACACACTTAGCTGTATGATTTGAAAGTGTTGCTGGTACAGTACTCACCAAGCTGCTGTTAGGAATGGGGATGATCAACCCTGGCAAAATTTTGCTTCAAACCTGATCTGTTTCATGGAGTCTGATGTCAACCAGGTATCCTCAGGTGTTCTGGAGTTCTCATGCAGAGAAGTTTATGCAGTGGAAGCTCTGAGCTTGGGCAGGCAGTGAGTTACTTCATCCTTACAGAGTTAGGAGATGTAGGACACCAGCACACAGAGCAGCCAGGAGCTGCTGCTGACTTCTGTTCCTCTACCTAGAACAGCCAATTGAAGTTGCTGGTTTGTATTTTCTTAGACCAGTTCTTGCTTTCTGAGACTGAATTTTGCTTTTCACAGAAGTACTTCTGTTTTTCTGGGTGATGATTGCAGTTTCCTTGTGCTTATCAAGGATATTTCAAGATATTTCAAGTTCTTATGTACCCAGCTGCTTGTGTAGGATCCACTCTGTATTTCCCAAGTATATCTGAGGTTCCCAGACCTGCAGCATTTTCTATTGTGAATGTTTCAGCAGGCATCTTCCTCTTGGTATTTTCCCCATCATAACCAGGTTGCCTTTATGGTTGCTGCCATCATGGTTTGAGAAGTAATTCAGAGAAAATGGAGGTGAGAAACTTGCTGTTTATTGGAAACAGTTGAATGGAGCATTCATAATCACTAATTACATAAAGATGCTGTAATTCATTTTTGGTCCTCTTTAACCCTTTTTTGTGAGCTGTAGTTTTCCTTCATGCTGTGCCATATCTTAACAAGCAAATGTGTGGGTTTGAAAGGGTTTTTTGTTCATTTGTTTGACCCACAGGTTGAAATCTCTTGAGCGAGCAAAGGGAGAAGTGTTTGGTTGATGTTGTACAGGTTTTTAACCCTAACTCTGAGTTTCGTTTTTAAACAGGTAGAAATTTTACATTAACTTAATAATTTAAAGGTGACTTCCAGTGGAAAATGTATGGTTAATGGAAGCAGTGAATGAGAAAATGTCAAAAATGTGCCTAAAGGGACACTTGCAATTGTTGTTAACCATCTGTTCTTGTTAGCATCGTGACACGTAACTGATGTTAGGACTTGAAAGGGGTAGGGAAGAACCCAAAATGTTGTCCCAGCCAAGTGGATTTGGCTTCCTGGGTTTATGCCATCAGTTTCTGCAGGAGCTAACTGCTCACTGGGAGGGACTGCTGTCAAAGCTGTGTAAATACCCTTCTCTCTGTAAGCTGATGCAGCACTATCTTCTGGACCTGCCAACAGATGGCCCCAATGCCTTTCCTGCTTCTGTGGCTTTTCTGGGCTCCCTTAAGCAGAGGAAGAGCAAACCCAATCCGTTCTGTTGTTGTCACTGTACATAAGGTTGGTTATGAGCTTCTAATGTCCTTTGCTTTACTTCTTCCAAACAGATGATGTTACGCTTTGCAATAATTTCTGACTCTTTAGAGGCTGGTTGTAATCTGTCATTGATAATGAGATGTACAGAATCAACATTTCCCTGTGCTTTTTAATGTTAGTGCTTTTCTACCTGATGTTTGTCCTGTTTGCTTCTGAACAAGCAGCATCTCCAGTTGTTTCCACTTTGGCTGCAGACTGAACACAAGCTGTTGGGTCCCACTGGGGTAGCTCTGACTGCTGGGGACTGGTGATTTTCTTGCTAGGGACAAGCAAATTCAGGGGACCAAATGTACATCATCTATTTGAATATTAGTCAAAGCATAATTCATGGAATTGTAGGGGTTGCAAAGGACATGTGGGCATCAAGTCCAACCCTCTGCTAAAGCAAGTTCCCTTCGGTAGACTTCACGAAGCATGTTTGAATGGGTGATCTCAAAGCAATAGCTGGTAAAACTGTGGACTCCTGCTTTCTTGTGGAGAAAAGGAAGATGGTATACTGATTTTTTTTTAATTTTTTTTATTTTTTTTCGTGACTGGGCTTTGCCCTTACCAGATGCTCTGGAAAATTCTAAATAGAAAGGGTAAGCACTAACTTATGAGTACCTATCAGCTTTGAGCGCCTGTTACCTGCTGACTTTGTATGACCCTCTGGTGCCAGTAACCCTCCTTGCTGGAGGGGCTTTAGGGTGTTTGCTAAGAATCTGCTTCTTGAAATTCCTGTTTCCCAAGAGGACGTTCAATCAAATTGCTTCTTGGGGGTACGTCATCACAGAATGCCTTGGTTTGGAAGAGACCTCAACGATCATCTGTTCTGACCTCAAAAAGGCATGCGCTCCTATCATGTGACGTAGCCAGAAATGAAGTAGTCAATTCAATGCTACGTTTCTTCCAATTTTGAGGCTACAAACAAAAGTTCCTTAGCATATCTCTTGCAATCCTGATTGACAGCACGTCTGCAGTCTCTGCACAGCACAGCTGACACGACAGCTTCCCACCCCTCTGTCAATCTCATTGCAAGGTGCCATTACAGGGAGTGGGTTCCATTTACAGCTGGGGGGGATATCATAATACTTCTGTCAACTGCAAAACGCTGCTCTTCCCATTTTTCATTCTGGTCTGTTTATTCTGTGGATGTTGTTCTGTTGTCCACGCCAGCTACGCTTCCTTTGGTAAAGCTATAGCAATGCTTTACCAATCAACATTAATGTTACTGTTCTGAACAGCTACAGCACTCTGATGCCCACACAAATTATTAGCTATGCTTACTGCTCTAGAGGGGAGTACTGTGGAAATGTCAAACCTTTGCTGTACGTGTTTGCAAACTTAACTTTAAATGATAAGCTCAGATCTTGCTTATTATAGATAATTGTATCTTCTCTCTGTAGACAAAGATCTGATGCTGATCTCACCATCTTAGCTGTTTCTGAATAACTGTTGACATTTGATGCGTGTCTGTTACCTTGCAACCGTAAAGTATTCTAACAGCAGCATATTCTTAAATTGCTTTGAAATGTGATGTTTTACTAGGACATCTAGGTTGGGAATGTAATGGATGAAACTTCCCTGCCATCTAATTTGCCTGGCTGCTGTAGAGCCAGTGATTCTCAGCGCTTTTTTTGTGAGTGTCTCTTGCTGGATTTATTTGTGCTGAGCAGAACCTGACGTCTTCATCTTTTCTCTAACTAGAGAGTGAAGATTAAAGCAGTTGTTTTTCAGCAGTGCTCCCTACTAACAAAAACAAATGGGATTAAGTTTATTTCTGTTGTACTTAAGACTTAATATTCTCTCACATTTGCCTAAGTTGGGCTGTGGAATAACAGTTCCTTGATGCTTTGTGAGGTACAGAACTTTGCGTTTCATGGAATAAATTTTTTTCCCCGTGGCTCATGATATTTATACATTGCAAGTTTGGTTAAGGACAAGGGCAGGATACCAGTTTACATGTTAGTGCTTCAGTACCTTGCTCTAGGGCAGGTGTTATTGTCTTGAAATGCCTTCACCAACTGTGCCCGGTAGCTTCTTTTGCCATATTTTGATGGAGACAAAGTACAGGCTGAGCAGAAATCAGTTTCCCTTTTATTCAGGTTTTACTATAGGCAAGGAAATGAAAATAGCATGTTTTCCAAAAAGCAATTGAAAACTATTGTGTTAGAATAAGTGTCAGAGTTTCAGTCAGATTCAATGTAAGCAGTAATTTCAGTGTTAAATAGAAATCTTTTCCTTTTGACTTGTGGGGGGAAAACAATCTACAGGAGCTTGTTTGCCTTATTAGTCTGTTTTACCTGCACATGTTTCTAGCCAATCCTTTATGAATCAAAGAAAAGGAAAAAAAAAAGAGGAGAAAAGAAATAACTTCTGAATAAGCATTCCTTGTCCTTGCAGTTAATTCCAGTGTACCAGGTCAAACTTTGTATTTCAGGATTCTGCGTTAAGACAGTTATATTTTTACATTAAAATCAGGTGCATATGTATGGGAAAAATGTTCAGCTCCTTCTAACTGAACACTGATAAAATGTTGTCTCCAAACCAGGTAAGTTTCTGTTATCCTAGCAGTTTCCAAATGGAAGACTGATTTAATGTCATTGCAGGTAGACTTATAACATTGCATCTCTTAAACTTGTTGTCTTTGTGTGTCTTTATTACTCTGTAATGATAGTTATTTCTTACCTACGTAGGGTGACTTAGCAGCTGTTGAAGAGCTGCTGAAAAATGGGGCAGATCCCAATGTTAAGGACAATGCTGGCTGGACACCACTGGTGAGTTGTAGACTTCTTGCCTTTTGTCTTTCTATCAGATTTCATTTCATCCCTCCTTTTCTCATACTTTGGTTCCCTTTATACACACTTAGGTGACAAAGAATTGTTCAGGATAGAAAATGGTGGCAGTGTAAGAGAATTTATTACCAACAGCTGCAGCCAAATCCAACTTTCCTCTGCTGGGTTGGAATTTGCAACTGAGATGTCTGATATCCTGCAAATGCAGAAAATGTGACTATGATACCTAGAAAGTGATCGGTTGCAGACATCTGTCTTTCATGAGTGCTTAATGTCCTTGATGGTTTTCTTAACGTTTTTGGAAGTAGATGGAGTGGTTGAATGAAAAAATATCGCACTCTTGAAGAACAGAGAATAAATAGGAGGCTTTTTTCAGCAACTTCTTTCTCTCCTAAACAGTACTCTTGACTGAGCCTGTAATCTGTGAGGCTTTGTTCTTTGTGGTCTAATTTGAACACAGTCGGCCTTTGTTCGCCTCCTCTCTGTGCTTGTTATTAGTGCCAGGTTCCAAGGTTAGTTCATGTTGGGAATGTAATGCAGTATCCTTGCATCATCTTCCCTGATTATCTTCTAAGAGGGTTTGAAAATGAACACGGTAACTGGTATGACAGAGGTCCTTCCTCTGAGCTCTGTTTCACTTGGGTTTTCTCTTTCCTGCTTGTGGACTCTCCACGCTAGCACGAGGCATGTAACCACGGGCACCAAGAGGTGGTGGAGCTGTTGCTACAACACAAAGCACTGGTGAATTCTACGGGCTATCAGAACGATTCGCCCCTTCACGACGCTGCCAAGAATGGGCACGTGAGCATTGTTGAGCTGCTGCTTCTGCACGGTGCCTCCCGTGATGCAGTGTGAGTAGAAGTAATGCTGTTTAAGCTGTAGCACCAGCTACAGTATCCAGGATGTATGATAAGTAAATATGAAGCAAAGCTAGTTAATTAAATACCGCTATTTGTAGCGGTAGTGGAGATGTTGAGCACAACACAGCATACAATGTTTATATCCACCCCTTTTCAAGGTGTTTTGTTTCTATTTCACTTTGTCCAGGAAGTGTCTGGGGACTGTCCTAGGGGAGCAACAAAATACGCTTGTCCCATTTTACCACTCTTCTGTTGGTGTTTTGTTATAGCTCAGTGAGATATGGAATGCTGAACTAGATGAGCTTTGAACTGCTACATCTGTTTTTTTCACTTTCCCTTCTCTCCTCACCAGCAGAAGGTGTTTCAATCCAAACTGCAGACTGTTAGTATACCAGCTGTTAAATGTGGTTGTAGGTGCTTTAGCATTGCTGTTGTGCCAGGAGCACCCAACACATGTCAATAGAGGGGTGTGTGGGTGTGTGTGTGTGGGTGTGTGTGTGTGTAACAAGACAGGTGAAGCCTTGTGTGCCATAAGTTTCCTTGTTAGGAGCATAACAAAACATAAGCAAATTCAATTTAATCACTTCAGCTCACAGCATTCACTCTTGAAGATCGCAGAATTGAGGTATTCTCAAGAAAAGCATGGGCTTTTCAAAACCAGTCATAGTCTTGAAAACACTGGAGTTGGAGAAGGCGGGGAGAGAAGCACACCAAATAGAGCACCCTAACTGTGAGAAAGGATCGATTGTTCATCTTCATTTGGTTCTTGAACAACAAAGACCCACGCGTTACACCGTAAGCTGACAACTTCAGAAACTAATTTTCAAACCACTCATGTATTGCTCTCTGGTTGTGTGACACTTACCACTTGTCTGTCTGGTATCTGAAAGTGTAGCACAGGCAACAGCTTTGATGCAAGTTTTCAACAGGACTCGAGTGCTGCAGGGTTTGCACTGCAGAGACTCCAAATGCCAGCATTGGGACTTTTCAGGTCTCTTATTAGCCTTAATCTCTGCTGCGTGGGCTTAGACAAACTGAGACAAAGCTGAACTTATTTCAGCTCATTCTGTGTGAGCAAACATGACCTTCTGTTGAAACAGGAGCTTTTTAATCAGGGAAAGAAAGATTTGAATAAATCTGAAACTCGGCCGTAGTTGTCACTGAATATGGGTAAGATTCAGCTGTGTATGAAGGCACTGGGATGCAGGTTAGGTCACAACTCTGCAACCAACTACTTCTAGCAGTATTAAAAATAGCTTCTTACTTCTGAATACACAGTGTTCTTGCCTTAGCCTCCAGTGTGCTCAAAGTATCCATGTGCTGTTTATAAATATGGAAGAATACACTTCTTAAATCTTTTGGGGAACAAGCATAGCCTTTCTTGATCTCTTTTGTTGCTTTGGCAAAAAAGCAGCCCTGCCTGCCCCCTGCCCTGGATAAAGTGAGGCTTCCAAATCTTCTGTATGTTCTCTATCCCTGTCTGAAGTGTTACTGCATATATTCCTATCACAGCGATGAGAGGAAGATGTTTTTTTCCATTTTACAGAGAACGTTGGAGACATAAAAAGAAGGGATCTACAAGTGAGGTGTTTAGACTTGAATAGTAAGACTTTACTGACCTCTTCCAAACACTGCCAAGAAACAGTATAAACAACAACAACGTATGTGAGACTTCTGAGAATGTCTTATGCTTCCTTCCCTTTTCTACTGAGCCTTGCTGGTTTTAAAAACAAATTGCTACATTCTTTCCCTGGACCACATCTGTCCAAATCTTACAGGGTCGATTTTTACCTGTGCTTCTGGTGCTAATTAAACAGTAGTTGGATTTGTCTAGATAAGTGGATTTGAAACCTTTTTGATATAAAAAGTTTAATTTTTTTTTTCTAGAGGATGCAGGAACCCTTATAATAAAGTCAAGACCCTGGCAAGAAGCATGCTTTTCTTCAGAGTTTTTTCATATATCCAGGAGCAGCACTTTTGAAAACAGGAGGCAAGAGCAGGGTGATCACCTCCGATAGTGCACTTATCGTTGTCTATTTGGTATGATTAGTTATAATTGGCCTCATTGTTCTTAATACAGGATATGCTTACCTCCACGTTAGGACTAGCATTGTTAGTGCAGAAATTGAGCAGTAATGAGCAGAACTGAAGGGTGTACTTGTGGAGTGCCTTAAATTTAAAGGTAAGCAGTGTGTAAGCTAGAACTATAACAAATTTTGCTAAGCTACTGTCTTTGCATTGATTCTTTATGTGCAATTCATTTTGGTCATTGCATGGGCTCTTCAAGTACTCAGTGAACTTTGAGGCTGGGTGAAGGCCCTCTTTATCCTCGCAGTGATTCTTCTGCCTCATGGAGTGGAGGAACTTTTAAATAGTTCACTGTGGTTACTCAAAGACTTTTCCTTTAGCTAACCTCAGTGAATCGTGAACATGAAACGTGTATTCAAACGTTACTTGAGATATGCAGCATGAAAATCCCCAGAAGTGACTGATGTGGCTGTTCTGACCATAGATATAACTTGATTATGTCTTAATATCCCTTGTGTGCTGGAGAGTTAATTTATTGGAATTAAAGCAGATATTACATTGAAGAGCCTGCTTAGAGCAGTAGTTTTGAATTTCAGTGTGAATCTTGGTTGCACAAGGCAAAATAATTCTTTTTAAAGAAATGAAGCATTTTAACTGAAGACCTCAAGACAGTTAAGATCTCCTTGGCTGTAAAGGATTATAAGATATATCTGGGAACAAATACAGCCACTTCCCAAGGGACTCAAGGCGTGAGGAAGTAACGAGGTATGATATAAAGCAGCTGCATATCTTCTGGACAAAGAGAATACAGGTGAGAACTACAACCCGTCTTTCCAGATTGCAGTTCTAGGATTTCAGTCTTCTTCAGAAACAGATTTCCAAAAGAATTCTAAGATTTAGTAGTAGTGGCAATTCTTTTACCATTTGAAATTTCCACTGACTGGGAAAGACACGAAGTGCAAATGGAGAATATTATATGCACCACTGGATCTACTGACTGTCCCACTGGTCTAGTTAATTTTTTAAACTTAATCTCCTACACATAGCTCCTTTTTTTTTTTTTTTTTTTTTTTTTTTTAGCTTTTTTTCCACATGCTCATTCTTGAATTCTGCCTCTTTCCTTGCTTCACAGCAAGCCAAGTGATTTGAGAAATTAGTTCTGCGCATTTGCAATTTCACAGTACTTTCTAAATGCTTTCACTCAAGTGGGCTATCTTGCCACTTCTTCATGCCCAATAAGTTTAGCATTAGTAAAAATTGTTGTTGCCCTGTTATTTTTTTTTCTTTTAGGTGTTAGCAGTCTGAGTAGTTGAGTCTGATTCCAAACAAACCTGGGGGAATGTTTAGGGATTGGCTGTTGTCCCCAGTTATGAATGGCATAGAGGTAAATGTGACTCTGGGGCTTCTGAGGAACTGGCATGGCTATGTCCCTCTTATCTGTTCTCCCCTGATTGCTTGTTTCTTGAAAGTTCCCTGAAACACGTAGGAGGTAGCTGTTAAATTTGCTTTCTGCCACAGCTATTAGTCTCTTTGTAGCTAAGGCTTTGTAGGTAAGAATTCAGCGATGTTCCACCGTAAACCGAATCCCAGTTTCAAAGCTGTTCATAAGAAGCTCTTTGATCGCTCGGTCCTTCACATATCACCTGTCGTCTCATGTAAAGCCATACTCAGAAGATTATATTGAGTTGCTCTTCATTGGGCTCATCTTTGTTCTCAGCACAGAAATCCTGCTCTTTGATTGGAATTTGCTGGAGCCCTAAGAGCCCTCCACTGAATATTCCTTGATGACTGACTAATAGGAGAGTGTTTGCATCAAAGGATACATCTGACTCTTGAATGTTTAAATCAACTTGCAAGAAGCCATCTTACACTCTAGTAGAAAGAAGTGTGCCTTAGAGACCTTGTATTCTGGCTGAAGCATCAGAGGCACTTACTACCGTCTGATGGTAACACTTCTGTCTGTCTTCCTTCTGAAGGTGGAACTTGTCAGCTCGGCCCCATGTGGGCCCATATTCAGCAAACACTAACCTATATGTTACTGGTATTCCTCAAAATGCTGTGTTTGTGTTCCTGTTGCAGCCCTAGTGTGAATGACACTCAATTTCATTTCACAGTGTGGATCAAAAGTTTAAATCCTCAACAGCATGGAGGGCTTCTCTTGTTCTTCAGCTTGGCTGCAGACAGATTTGAGCATATTTGTTTTTGCCAGTCCTGCTTGGAGGTCTAGAAACAGTGTATATTCCTAACATATTAGGAATAGTACCTTTAAATAACTACACCAAGAATGGTACCAGCTGAGCAGAGACTTAGTCTCTTTCTGGTTATGACTACTTCCAGGTGCCTAAGTAAAATGAAGAAATCTGTTTTTTATCCTTATTCTTAGACAAGGAAGTCAAAGAAATACCATACCCAATGTCTGTTTTACAGAGATAATTCCTTCCTTTTTTTTTTTTTTTTTTTGTAAAAGAACTACTCTCACATCTCAGTTTTCCTCCCTTTCCCTTCTGATCAATAAACTGCTTTCATGCAGATATTCAAAACACTTAAACCCATCTCTTGGGCTGCTGTGCATTTTTTTTCCCAGCTCTGATTTCTCAAGCTCATCACTGTTCACTTCAATGTGCCACCTTAGCATCCTATGACTGGCCATTAATTCTTGGCCAGTAAAGAGAGGATGGTATTTGGCAGTGCTCTGGTAAGAGATGATTAAAATGTTCTTAAACCATGGGAGAGAGGGAGAGAAGACACAATCAAATGAATACAGAGGGACCAGCTAAAGCTCCTATTTGAGCAGTTTATATTTAACAAATGTCTTCTGCCAATTAAACACATAATAGCAGTGGCCTGAAGGTAAATATTCATCAGGTGATGAGCTGTTTATTTTCTTTCAGTTGTCAAGGATCTCTGGGAGAAAGAACACTCCCAAGCCTCGACAATGAATGTGATTTTTTTTTCCTTTCCATTTTTTCATAGCAAAAGTTCAGCCAGCCATCCAGTCTAAAGATGACTTCAGTGTATGTGCTACTGTTGTTTCTCTGCATCCATTGTTCTGAGGAACTGTCCTGCAGCAGTTTGAGTGGGATATATATGACCCTTATATAAAGAAAAGGCAAAAGCTACCCTGATGATGCATGACAAAGCAGGAACAGCATGACAGTATTTAATGGGCTACAACTCGGAGGACTGGGCTGAGGTTTAACCAATTATCTTTTTGTCTGTGGAATTTGTATTAGGCTGGCTCTCTGCTCATTAGTAAAGCAGGAGAGCTCTGGTTTGGCAATAATATGAAATTGGAAACTGTAAAATACCGGAATCTCCCATGTGGGGTTTTTGTGGGTTGTAGAGTTCCCAAGAGCTGAAGTCAGCAAGCTGTGCTCAGCCAGGGGCATAGGAAGAGTCTGGGGTCAGACGTATCTTTTAACTTTGAGCTGGCCGAAGCCCCCCAGTGTAGTCAGAATGAAGATTTAATGATTTGAGCTTTTGTTCAGGCTGGGTTGAGTTATGGCCTCGTGGAATTCGCTGTAAAGCTTCCTGGATTCTTACTCTGCACAGGAACGTGTGGCTAACTAAGAGACAGCACTTGAAAGATGCAGCAGTTTTTTGACCTCTTTAAATGTTTCATTGCTTGATGACCAAGCTTGGCAGGTTTCAGGCACTGAGTCAGGGCTTTGTTCTTGGTGACGAGCTTCCCCTTCATAATGAGCTCTTACTATGCATTTTAACAGCCAGAGTTACATGAGGTGAGGAGAAGAGGATCTGCTGGAATGGCCATTATTCCCGCAAAGGGCAGAACAAGCAGAATGTCTCCCTGGCAAAGGATTGTGTGTGTTAACAGCAATTACACCTGTTCTGCAGTTTTAGGCTTTCCTCTTCTCACTGCTGACCTGCAAATGCAAAGCCGTGTGAGGAAGAGACAGAAGCCATGGCTGTGCTTGGTGTTGTGTTTATAGCAAATCATGTCTGTCAGGGATGTTAAAAGAATGGGGGAGGTGAGGGGTCTTGAAGCATATCTAATATCTGCGAGCTGCCACATAGGATGAACAGTTTTCAACAAAATGACCAAATAAACACAAATTTGAATGAATTGGCTGTAATGTGTTCTGTGGCCCAGCACAGATAAATAAGATGCTTACTCAAATTTTGGATGCGTGAGGGAGCTTCTGCTCTCAGGAAGAATGCAGATAGCTTTTCCCATAAAAGCCTAACGTCAAACTCCAGTGTTTAACTCAATAGGTGGAATCTTCCAGTGTTCCTTTTGTGGCAAAAGGGTAAAAATGTATTTTCTTGATCCTGGGAGGCCAGTGAAAAGATGGAAGCTGAAATTTCTGGGTCTTGTGAATGATATCAGCGTATCTCAAAAGGGTTTATCAAGAACTGTGGCATACTTAGCATAGCACTCTGAACATCCCTTATTCCTCAGCTGAATGCAGCAGCTTGTAATTTGGTATCCATCTGTCTTGGATACAATTCTTATTTGAGGCTCTGTGGTTTTTAGCTGAAATTACATATTAGTTAGGAAGTGATGGTGGGGAAGCTACCCAGCTAACATACCCAGTTACTTAAGAATCAAGTCACATTTTATTTACTTAAACCCATCTGTGCTTGTTTTGCCAGTAATATATTTGGTCTGCGGCCTGTGGACTATGCAGAGAGTGAAAAGATGAAGTCTGTGCTAATGTTACCAGTCAAGAATGAATCATTTTCATTTAGCCAGCCCTCTGAGGTAAGTGTTCAGTGTGGGTTTTATTTTTGGTTGTTGTAGTTGTGCTATTGTTTGTTTGTTCTTAAAGAAAAAGAGCATCAGTTCATCGTGTCAGTGCAAAAGACTTGGAGCTAGGTGGATTGCCTAGTAAAGGCAGAGGCTTAAAGTAGTTTAGGGAGCTAATCTGTGTAGTATTATTTCTAGACTATATGCAGGGCATTTATGAGCTTCAGTATTCCGTGTTATGGTAGCTTTACCTGGGAAAGTGCTCTGTTATAGGAGAATGGGCACAGTTGTTCCTGAAGTATTGTTCCTTTGCTGTCGTTGGTGTTTTCATGCATGTTTAAATTTGCTCTGCTTGCCAAACTACCTGAAAGCAGCAGTAGTCGTTGCTCCAGGTTCCTCTTTGCTTTTAAGTCTGTTCCAATACTGTCCTATTATCCCTTAACCAACAGTGAAGATGTCAGCTCAGTAGCTGAAAACAGGTTTTGAATTATTGGTTTGGTTCTTTTTTCTTTTTTCCTGTATTTTTTTTTTCTTCTGAAGTCTTCTGGATTTGTAACCAAAACTTATCCAGAATACCATAATGTGCTTTTTGCTTCCTAATGAGAGATGATTAAACCAAGCTGGCTGATGCAAGCAGTCCTTCCTTACTTCATGGTTCGTAGCCTGCTATGATCCCTTCTCAGTGGACAAGAAAATACCTATTGATGAAAAGTAAACTGTTGCAGCCGGATCAGTAAGAGTATAACTGTTGCTCCCACCTGTAGTAAATGTAAGCTAATGGATCTCTTCTGTAGCAAGCAAAACGGTCACATTTTGTACTTGCTTAGGGATGAAGGCATGCCAGTGGATGAGTGCCAGTTCACATAGATCACTTGTTACAAAGCCTGAGGCTTTAGGGTAGCTGGGTCGCAAAGATGGGTCTGCGCTGAGGCGTCTGTGCACTTAGCAACACCAGCAGCTGAAGCATCACAGCCTTCCCAGCGTAAAACTGGATCAAACGGTATCTTCAACTTTCCGTTAATCTGCATTAAAAAAACATAAGCATCCATTATTTCCAGAGCAATGTATTAGGAACATCTTAGTAAAAAGGAAATGCGAATTATATAAGTCAGTCAACATATTGGTAGTGTAGCTGTTGGTCATGTCTCCCTACGAGCAGATGATTTTACTGCTACACTGAGAAAACCTCCAATGCTACAGTCAGCAAGACTGCTTACACAATGTTCAAGCAACAAAATATGTGGACAGCAGTCTGTTTAAGATGAACAACACAACTTTTGCATCAGCTTCCTGTTTTTGTAGATTCCATAAGCTAAACAAAGTATCTCAAATGCCAACTTGATTTTTTTTTTTTCTTTCTGGAGCTGGCTTTTACAAAGAGATTTAGTGATAGACTAAGATGGACTAGTGATAGACTTCCGCTCGGCTTGCCACGAATTGTTGTTCACAGTGCTTATTCTTTATGCTAATGCTCTCAAGCAAATAAGTTGCATTCTTGGTTCCCAAACACTTGGCTTATGCTGGACCTTCTTGCCATCACAGAGCCCAAGCCAGCCTAGAGATGGACCTCTTGGTATCCTGGGCAGCAGTCTGAGTTCAAAACAACAGAAATTGCTGAACCAGCTAGCAACAGTTCTGAAGGCTCAAAGGTGCACTGAATTTAACAACACAGGTATGTAGTTTTCTTAAAACAGTGACAGCAGTTCTGCACATTATCTGTTAAGATGCTATCTGGAACAGTTCTTTTTTATCATTCTGAACTGTAGTTCCTGAAATCCTTGAATTGTAGCAGTGGTCAAAGGATGGCGTGCAGTGTTGCATGTGAATGCACGTAAGGTCTGCCTGGTTACTGCAGCAGGAGACTTCTGGGGGAGCCACGGTTTGACAGTGTATGGATTTTAAATAACAAGTTATAAGTGCTCCTCAGAGACCCCTTTTCTCTGCACATCTTTTATGAGTGTTACCTGCTTACATGAGCCATACTGCAAACTTTTTATCTCCTGTAAATCTTAAGCACATGGTCCCTTTAGATACAATGGTGACTATCAGTTGACAGCTTCTTTTGTGCTACCTTCCTTCAAATTTAATTGTTTTTCAATTTACTAAGGTGATGGAGCTGATTTAGGTATCTTTTTTCTCCCCCTTTTTGGGGTGTTTAATCCCCTCCTTTAGTTTTTCTTTGAAATGCTGCTTCTGCTTGTGAACGAAATGCTAAGGTAATTTTTGCCCTGTCTCCTTTCACACCCTAATTACTGCTCCAGAATTGTGATTAGCTTTGTGTTCAGCAGTGTGGTCACATAGTAAGATTCTTGTCAGAGTTAAAGATGATTCTTCAAAGGCAACTCAGGTTTATGGGGGTAACATTGTAGAAACTCACAGTGTCTGACAGCACGTAGGTATATTCATACCTTCGGAAATCACATACCAACCAAAAGCAAATTGTTATAGCCTATTTGTTCGTAAATAGCAATTGCTTCCTTTTGGTTCTGAGGTTCTGATTTTCCATTTCTCCTAGTAACCCACGTTGTTATTCCTGATACTCCAATGCCAAGGACCGTTAAATGTATGATGGCTGTTCTGACTGGAATTTGGGTCCTGAAGTTTGAGTGTAAGTATTAAATACATGAAATTCTTTTTTCTTCTAATTGGAAATGATGGGTGGGCTTCTAGAGAAAATTGTATTTGAGCAACTTGTCCAGTAGCACAATTCCACAGAGAAATGACATGCTGACACTTAACAGAATCCCGGAATGGTTGAGACTGGAAGGGATTCCTCCCTAGAGGGGCCATCCCCTGGCCCTATGCTTTCTCAAGCAGGTACAGTGGAACAACAACTTGCCCTGGGCTGTGTTCCAGGCACCTTTAGAAAAGAGTAGCTTGCTGTCAGAAGTGGGATTCGAACCCACGCCTCCAGAGGAGACTGCGACCTGAACGCAGCGCCTTAGACCGCTCGGCCATCCTGACTGTGTGTGTGTTAATTACCAGCTTAATGTAAAGCGTGGGGTTTTGTTTATTGAATCTCCAAAACGAGGATGTTTAATTCAATGCTATGTCTTCCTCCTTGGTAGTGCGTGTATTGCGTTGTCACGCTTCTGAGTACAGTAGGGAATGAATTTGTTCATCTTATGGCTACCTTATGGCTGATCTTGAAGATTCTGGAAGACCTCCTGGAAGAGGAGGAAGGTGTCTGTCACATCCCTCAATTTCTTACAGTCAGCTTTCGTTGAAATTGATAACAAATTCTTGCCTTGGGTGTAAGATCAAAGCCTGTAGGAAGGTAAGGTTTTGCCTGTATACATGTAAGGTGAGATCTAATAAAGTTAGACGTTAGAAGCAAAGATGTGTTGTCAGCTGATATTAACTCCCTGCTTGTGCTTTCTCCCTTTGTTGAGAAAGGTGCCAGACTGTGCAATTACAGGTGGAGGCTACCAGGTACAAGCAGTCTTGCTCGTTCATCTAAGAGCACAGATAAATGAAATAGCCATAACTCTGAATATTGTTTCTGTACATGTTAGCTATGCAGACCGGAGTGCTCTAAGACAGTAACCTCCAAGGGAAAGGTTATTTGCATAGTACCACCTTAGTATGCAAGCAGTTGTTTTTCTCATCTTTCATCATTAGTTTTTATAGAGCAAGTGCTTTGCTATGTAGCTGTTCTGTGAAGATGGACCTTGAGTACTGATTTTTTTTTAGTAATGATTCTTAATGCACTTGCTCGTACATCTGCTTTCAGTGGAGTTGTTAAAGCCAGCTTCTTCCCTCTGACCTTCGTGGCTAAGTCCTTTTAGCTAATAATCGCACTACAAATGAATTAACTATCCATGGAAAGCTCATAGCCAAATTTCATTCCAGTTTTTGACTGTGTGACTAAACGTCAGAGTTTAAGGATTCTCTAACGGTCTGGATTTTCTGCATTCTCTAATGCTTATGAAAGTATTGCTTAATGCTTCAAAAGGTGCATAATAGTTTTACAAATAAGGCACCACATAATCATTGGGCTTCCTTAGAGTATTCATTTAGCTTCCTGATAGATTTTTTTTTTTGTTCTTCTCTCTCATGATTCTTAAAGGGCCTGTAAAAGCTGTGTACTCTCAGCAGTGTTTTCTGCTGTGCTTCCAGGAGTTTGTAGATTTGTAAGCATTTGCAAAAGGAAAACAGCGTTGCCTTTTACTACGTGCATATAATGGGAACTTTTTAAACATCTCTAACAGGAGATATGCTGTTTCTCCTTAGGGAGGTGGGTTTAATAACTTCAGGTGCTTTGCTAATAAGCAGGTGGAAGATAGTTTCCCGCTTGGAGGTCGGAATTCAGTGGAAAACTCAGGTCAGAAGTGAGCTTTGAGTTGGGTAATTACTGTGTTCAGGTTGACAACAATCTGTTCCAGACAAAGACTGAGAAGTCTTTCTGTGGTGAATCACTTTGATGCAGGTTCTTGGCTTCTCTTGGCTTAGAAAGCCAGCGTGCTTTGCATCTTCTGTGCCTGTACTTCGTTTTATCTTCTTGCTAGTCAGGTGATTAGGAAACTAATGTAGCCAATAAAGACATGTAGCTGCCTTCAGCTGGGTAGCAGAGAGATTAAATTAGACCTGAGTTTAAATGTTTGTGGAAGAACTTCATAGACTTATGATTAGGGGGAAAAAAAAAAAAAAAAAAGACTAAGGTGAGGGTTATTCAAGGAATATTTTTTTTGTTTGGAACTGAATTTTGTTTTCTGTGGTGGTAAAGAACTGATTAGTACAATCCTGACTGATAATGCTCCCAGCTTAGTAAGCAACATACTACTTAAAAGTGAGTGATTCTCCTCCCTAGTGGGAAGTGTTAGTAATAACTCATGGGGTCTGATGCAGCTAAGTGCCTATAATTAACAGCACCACTCCATCTGTTCCTACCAGTCTGTTATTAGTCTTCTTCAGAGTCATTACAAATTAAAGATTGTTATAACAAATAATGGGACTCCTGCTGATGGAACATTTGTCTAGGAGAAAGAAGTCTTTGCTTTCCCTCTCCATAACTTTTTATTTATCATGGCTTTTTGACTCCTGTTTGGATAACTTTCCTTAAATGTGATGCAAATAAACTTTCAGAAGTATATATATACTCTGGCTTATTTCTGTCACAGCCACTACAAGTAAATGGGAGGAGGAGTTGCTTATAGTTCAGTGTTCCAAACTGCTCACTTAAAGGAAATTAATGTTCACACCTACACTGAACTTGCTTAAAAACAAAGCTCAGTGTAACACTTAATGCAGTGCTAGCTATGCATAAAACTGGCTGCTGGAATTTTTTTTAACCACAAGGTAAGCTGCATTTTACTGTCATTTCTAAAGTTATACTTACAGCCCACACACAACTATTCCACTTAAAAAAAATAAATTTACGCTTGCATGCAAGATCATTGAAGTGTATTTATGTTAACTCTTCTGCTATAGCAGACTTCCAAGCTGTTTGTCTAAAAAAGAAAAGCGGTCTCCTTCATTTGCTTCAGTCTGTCTTTATAATTCTGTAGTGCTTCTGTTTACATGTGTCTGTACATGCAGATAAAATATCTTCCAGCATCGTGTGGAGGAGTAACGTGGAGTTTTCCTGCTGTCTGAGCAAAGTGTGATGTGTTGGAGTCAGGATTTAATGGGATGAGTTTCAACAAGGCCAAATGCCGGGTCCTGCACTTCGGCCACAACAAGCCCAGGCGACGCTACAGGCTTGGGGCGGTGTGGCTGGAGGACTGCGTAGAGGAAATGGACCTGGGGGTATTGATTGATGCTCGGCTGAACAGGAGCCGACAGTGTGCCCAGGTGGCCAAGAAGGCCAATGGCATCCTGGCTTGCATCAGAAACAGCATTGCAAGCAGGAGCAGAGAGGTGATTGTTCCCCTATATTCAGCACTGGTGAGGCCGCACCTCGAGTACTGTGTCCAGTTTTGGGCCCCTCACTGCAAGAAGGACATTGAGGCCCTGGAATGTGTTCAAAGGAGGGCAACAAAGCTGGTGAGGGGTCTGGAACACAGGGCTGATGAGGAGAGGCTGAAGGAGCTGGGAATGTTCAGCCTGGAGAAGAGGAGGCTCAGGGGAGACCTTATTGCTCTCTATAACTTCCTGAAGGGAGGTTGTAGTGAGCTGGGGGTCGGCCTCTTCTCTCGTGTCATTAGTGATAGGACCAGGGGGAATGGCTTCAAGCTACGGCAGGGGAGATTCAGGCTGGACATGAGGAAGTATTACTTTTCAGAAAGGGTGGTCAGGCACTGGAATGGATGCCCAGGGAGGTGGTGGAGTCACCAAGCCTGGGGGTGTTCAAGGAAAGGCTGGATGTTGTGTTGAGGGACATGGTTTAGTGGGAGCTATTGGGAATAGGTGAACGGTTGGACTGGATGAGCTTTTAGGTCTTTCCCAACCTTGGTGATTCTATGATTCTATGATTCTATGATTTCACATTGCGTGACTTCAGTTCTGGGCTTTCCTTTTGTCTGAAAGTGGAAGTTATAAAAGGATGTCATTGCTGTGGAGTATTAGATCTTCACAGGTGAAAAACTAGAAAAATTCCACCTTACAATTTGTGTTTTCTATTCATAGTATTCTGTCAGCAATCTACCCACTTGCAGAGCTGCGTAGAATTCAACTGAGACACCGTGATCGCTGTACTCCTTGCCCTTGGCCGTATCTTTCATTTGTTTCATTCTTTTCTTGCCCTCATTATTTCTGAGACTGTATTAGGGCACAAAGTAGGGAATCATTATGCTTCTGCAAGTTGCCTGAGACAAAGATTCAAGTAATACTGTATTCCCTCTATCCTCTTCGTAGATCACAGGACCATGATTAAAACCAACAGCAATAGTTAATAGCTTTTCAGCTTTTCTTTTGTCTTAAGCACTTATTGTCATCTTTTAAAGCAGGGAATGAGAAACTGGCTTGGTAACAATAGACATGGAAATAAGCTCGTGTCAGTCTTTGGCAAAGTAGCTGGGAGAATTCAAAGTATCCGATTGCTGATTCCTTCATCTGCTTTGCTTGCTTGGAGCTGCGTCAGTGACTCAGCTCTGACCACTTACAAGAAAGCAAAAAATCCTGCCTTTCTTGTAAGGACTTGGAACAACTGGGAGTTGGCAGGAAGAGCCAGGGCACTGCATGACTGGCATTTCAAGCAAAGTTTTCTTGGAGCGGCCTTGTTTAGGCTATTAGACAAGGGAAGTGCCAGATGAGTTTGATTTAGCTCTTCTCAGGCTGAGCTATCTACTTTCTGTAAGTATTTTTAGATGAAGATGTTTATCTAAAGCAAAGCGCTTCCTTCTTAAAGCACCTTAAAATCTTTGACAACTAGAATTTCACACTTGTTCTGCATTGGAGACTTACTTCAACTGTAAAGGACTTGCAGCTCTGTAGGAGGTGGTAGAAACATCCAGTGTGCACATGCACAGCAGAGAGGAATGTTTTATGTCACCCATCAGGTTCTAAACTTCTGCACTCCTACAGTGGCTGGCACCTCCTGGCAAGGAGGAGGGAAGCAGTTTTGTGTCAAATTTAGACACAATTTAGGCACAAATTTAGCTTGTGCAGCTGCTGGCATTCCCAGAGGGGAAAATGACTGACATTTAACCTAACTTCACCTCAGGTATGGCTACCTCTAGTTTCTTTGTTCACAGCTCTGGCAAATAGTGATTGCTTAAAACCACTCTATTTTTTTATTAACAAAGTGGTGATTTTCCTATTACATGATCCTAACTTCTGGCAGTCGGTATTTAAGGGCTTCCTAAGCACCTGCTCCATTGTGTTTAATAAATACCACCTGGATTAATTTATTAACTCTCCTTCTTAAGGAGATTAATTTTAGTCTGCAGCATCTGGTGGCATTTCCATCTTTTGGAAAAATGGGCTGTGTTTCACCAAACGAGGTGTCTCTCTCACTTCATGAAGAAGTGCAAGTCTGAAATTACTTGATAAATCCACAAGACAACATGAAAATTCTTTTCAGTGCTATGGCAGAGATCAGTAATGTTCTTAAGGGAGCAAATTGAAGCTAGCTGTACAAAATTCCTCTAACACTTTGTCTCAGTCCAATTTTCTTCCTTTCCTAGGAAAATAACCTCATCAAGCTTTGCTCAATCTGCATACAAGTCTTAAAACTCGGAGCAGAGGCAGAGTGAGCTGAGGAAGTTGCAATCTCTACTGGATCTTGTCTGTGTAGTATTTCATCTTCTTTGTTGCTCTTGCATCTTTTTAAATTACTTTTAGCTGCTTCAAAAGAAATTTGTGACTAACCCCTGCTCTTTGGTCTATTAATGCAAATCCAACAAAACCTCCACTAAGCTAATTGAGTTACTGAGAGCTACCCCTGGGTATCTGGGTGATTACATTCTTGGCGTCCAGTTATTCTTGTACTTCACCCTGTTTAAACTGTTTTTGCTGATGCTGTTAGTTTCATTATAAACCAATAAGACTTACACTAATAAGGATTACAGGGCTCTGATCTTAAATTTTGCAAGTAATGACTTCTTTATTTCCAGCACCAGTAGCTGCAGTTGTATCAAAGGTCAATTAATGGTATTGCTAGTGGGCTCCCTTTTAACCTCCTTGCTTCTTAAATATTAAGAGGTGAGGAGGTGGGGCCAGATGTTCAGTGAATTAATAAGGATCAGTTTAAGTAGTGGTGCTTTACTGATCTTGCTAATGAGGAGTGTGGAGTAGAGCAGTACTCTTCCCTCCAAATGTGGTGACATCAGCCTAAAATGCAGTGGGTATGAAGCCAAAACCTTCCTCTGCAATGTTTCCCAGGGACCTTTAATGCAGGCTCTGTTTATGCTAGAATTTTGTGCAACTGCTATTATTTACATCTAAACATTGCAGGCATGAAACCAGCTATTTAAGAGGCTCTTAAACTTCAAGTATTCTTTATTTTTGGTGAAGAACATTGCCTGACCCTTCTGCATGTGTGACCTTTGCCCAGCATCATCTTCTGGCAGGCAGTAAACCTTATTAATGAGTGCTTGCAGTCTTGCTGTAGGTATTGCAAAGCAGCTCTGGTCCATCTTGGAATGGAAGACAGCCTCTTGTATTGGTAACTGATATCTGATTCAACTACTGTGATTAAACTAGAGGACCATTAAAGTGTAGTTGCAGTAATGATCTTCTTTGCTTTAGGAAAAAAAAAAAGAAATGGCAGTAGTACCAGGGAATAAATCCACATTTGCTGAGATCTTGGCTAAAAAGTGATCTCATTCTGTTTTGTAATTAGCCAGCTTTTTTTCCAGCCATAAATTTGGGAAGGAAAATAGTGCAACTCTGATCACTGTCCCTTCCAAAAATTGTGAGTGTCCTCTCAACATGAGTTTACTTCTCCCTCTGGTTGTGGTAATCTTCTTTCAGGGTGTCCTTCTCTTAGATGGAGATTTCTGTGCTGACTTCTGCACAAGTAAATAAGAGCCTGTGTCAGTTTCAGAAAAGAGGAGGCATAGTATTGATGGTGTACTAGTTGACTTTTAATTACTTTAATAGCCAGTAGTTTTCATTTCATTCTTTTGTCCAGTGCGTGCATCTTGGCATCAAGTTTTCACTGGGGGCTCTTTACAATGCTGAACAAGTGATTGCAACCTAAGATGTTCAGGAAATCAATTTAATGTAGCTACTCTTTGAAGTCAAGGGGCACTGTGCCTCTGACTGAAATAGGAGTACTGTAAGGTCACAGAGCTTCTGGAAACATCCCCGTGAAAGCAGTAGAGTGCTGTGCCTTTGAGTACAGTGTGGTGTTTTATTTCCTTTTATCTGTCCTCTCTGTCAAGCTGAGTGTCATCCTGATTAAAAAGGTACTAAAAGGGAGCTGTCATGTTACCCAGCCACTCACACACATTAGCAGTTAAAGTTAATATGATCTACTCAGGAAAAAGACCTGGGCTTTATTTTGGAGTGCCAACTCCACTTGGCACTCAGAGGTTGTCACACAAAATATTGTAAGCATATATAATAAGTTGGATAGAAACACAACTCCAGTCTTCTGTCTTTTTATCTTAAATACGAGAACAGAGGGATATTTCAGTTTTTCTATTGCAGTATGATGTGTGAATTGTTTAGCAGTCGCCTACAAAATTTTGTACTACCCATGCAAGAGTTGCTGAAGAGAAATGACCAACTTGGGAAGAAATCATTCTGAACAAAGTCTGCACTCAAAGAACGTACTGATTTCTACCACTTAAACATCTTTACTCCCTGCTTGTTAGGACAACTTCCCCCATAGACAGGCTGTTTGTCTTGATGCATGGTGAATTCTGAGGCATCGCATCATCTCAGTTGAGGACTCCAAAAGCTCCTTGCTACCTGCACACAGAAGTGTTAGATAGCTGCTTGAAATGTCCCACAGCTCTGTGGATCCAAAAAATTATGTTTGTTCTGTCTACCAAATGTGACAAGACCCAATGAATCGGAGCAAGTTCTGCTTCTATATCATGCATGAAAAATTAATTCTCAAATTGAAAATAAAGTGCTTTTCCATCATCAGGGGGCACATAGGGTATTGCTCTACAAAGGGGTGTGTAAGCCTAACAGTGTTGCTTCTTAACATAATGATGTTTTAAAAGGAAAAAAAGCAAAACACCTGGAAACAGAGAGGATCAGGGCTTTTTACTCTGTTTCAAATAGATCACTTCTTTGCCACAAATCTATTAAGGGACAAGTTTCTCCTTACTCTAGCTGTTAAGAAAAGTTAAAGTTGATGGGGAAACTCTTAGTGGTGCTAAAAAATGCTCTGTTTGCATACTTGCAGTTTTTCAAGGAGACAAATACTTTGGGTTCTTATGGAGACAGTGAAAGAAGGCACATCTGGATGAGTCGTGGAGGATTTTCACTAAATGCAACAAAGAACTGTGGTGCCTACAGATTAGCTAGAGCAACTGGCAGTGTAGAATGGGCAGACGTGTGTATGCAAAAGTCTATTTTCCATTTTCTGTTAAAATAGATATGTGTGACTTTTTTTCTCTCAGAGAAGTAACTGTACAAGAAGACATCGTAGCCGCATGTGTTTATTCAACCTTTTATTACTTTGATATCAAATTTGCACCATTTACTGTTGCTGGCACTAGATGATCAATTTGTGATGTACTCTTATGTATAAACCTCAGCTGTGTAGTGGAAAATCCCTCAAATTGAGTTTTTGATGGTAAATTGAAATAACTCATGCTCTTAATGAATAGACAGCTTTGCTCTTAAGACTAGCTGAGAAGATTTTTCCCTTACTGTGAGTGAAGCCCATTAGCATCCAAGTTTTCTTGAAAGAATGACCTTATATTTTGAAATAAATTGATAGAGGGAATCCAGTTACATAGTGATGATTAAGTAAAGTATTGAAATACCCTTCAGATTTATTTTCTAGTTAGGAGCACTTTGAAAATAGCTTATTTCTATACATTGCTGTTATGAATAGTAAATGCAGAAGTTACTTTCAAGAAAATACACGACTAGCTTGCCCTTCCAGTTTTATATGAGTTCATATCAATGTTTCTTGAAGAAATGACCAAGTGCAATTAACTTAAATGTACACGGAGGGGGAAATATGTACTGTCATATTATCTAACCAGCTACCAGTTGTTTCTTTCTATGTGGGTTTGTCTTTTTTTCATTTAAATAAATGATAAGACCTAGTACCTAAAATGTGAATTCCTTTTGCATCTTGCCAGTCTGTGTGAAGCAGCAGCAGATCTGGTTGACTTTAAAAATCCCTCTAGATTGGGATTATATTCTGCTACTTATTGCTGTGGGAATCAAGCACCTTCATCATTGCTTCATAGTCTTGGGCTTTCTTCTTCTAGGATCAGCACCCCTGCTTCATTTCTGGTTTTGTTTAGATATTGTGTTTCGTTAGATATTGTGGTTCCCAAGTTCGCATAGGAAAAGTAAGTTGCCTAAATAAAAGCACTATTTGAGGAATGAGAACTGCTCTGGAAGTTGAACAGTGACAACTCTGTAATCCTCATGGAACAGTTTGCAAAGTTTCTTTCTCAGGTAATTTTTATAAATGAGTGCAGGCAAAATGTTACATCCTTGAATGGATGACCCCAGCGATTCCTCTTTCCAAAGTCAGGTCAGGAGGTACGAGTCACAAATGTTAGTGATACATCAGCATCAGTGCACTTTGGATTTGGGGAAAAAAAAAAGAGCCTTAAAACAAGGTAAAACCATGCTGACTGTAAAAGACAATCTCATTATGCAGCAGTGGTCACAAAAACAAATGCCACTGTTGAAACCTCAGCGTAAACCTGCAGTTTCTGCTGATCTTGGAGACCTTGAAATCCCATCTGATTTATCTAAGACCATTCGTATTTAGAAACAGCTTTGTACTTGCTTTGTAATTGCTCTTTATCAGCCAATTGCTTCCATTTCTTAACTGCAGAGTTGGTTCTCCTCGCTGGCTTTGAGTTTCCAAATGTTCAGCAATTTGACATTAAGTAGTTGACCTTTAGTAGCAGTTAAGAGGAAACACCAATAATTCCATGTGTTTACAACACTGATCTTAGCGTGATATTGCTTCTCTCCATCTGACCTGCATCTTTACAACCACTGCTGTAGGTTCTTGTCCAGGTTAAAATAAAATTGCTAAAGCACACGAGATTTGATGCTATGTGAATGCAGTGCTTTGCATTATGGATAATCCTTTCATCCTAGTGCAGCTGTTTATTCCCTGAAATGAAATACAAACCTGTTTACAAACAAAACAAAAAAAAAAGGACTTATTGTCTAAATTAATGGTGAGATTTGTAACTAACTAGTGCTTCCCTTACTGTGCTTTCTATAGGGGTACAAGCCTGTCTACAAAGCACAGTTCGAGAACAAGAAGAGAAGTATGAAATCCAAGGTGGCCCACGAAGAGGCCGGCTCAACAGAGAACAGCTGGTGGGTTTTACTGCTTGAGACAGATTGTCTTAATGACCTTTGGTTTGTGCATTTTTGCCCTTTGCCTCTTGTCCAGGTGCAATAGATGTAAAATTTTAATGTGGCCTCCTACAGAAATTTGATTATGTGCAAGGTGATGGAAAGAACTGCGAACATCCATAAAGCAGTCATTTTTATCCATTAGTGGTTATGTTGCCATAACCTTGTCAGAGGGAAAGCTCTGTTACGTTTATGGAAGAAGCTGCATGGGACAGCAAGCGATGCTGCTTTGGCCCTCCCTGATCAGCTTTAGGAATGTAGCTGACATAATCTGAAAGTTGAAAGGAAAAGATGTTTTGAATCCGTCTTGTTTCCACATCAGAGCACTTTGTATTTAATTGGGTTCTGTGTTTCTGAACCATTCTGTGAATCTGTAATTCTGGGTTAATTTCTGGTTACTTTCTGATTATGCTGGAGGAGTAGCTGTGACTAATCCTAGGTGATGGCTGAAGACCTTGTTGTGCTGGAAAATAATTAACCATGAGCAAGAATTTACCAGATAAGCAAACTTTGCTCAGTTGTATGCTTATACTGAAGACCTTATGTGTTAAGAGACTGTCCTGGCTTCTCATGCTGGTTATTTTCAGTCGTACTTTCTGTGGGCACTCATTGTTCACTTTCACTCAGTTTGGGAAGTCCTGTTTTCATACTTACTTTTATGTTCCGTCCCTTAGCTGCCTAAGCTGTTTGATGGATGCTACTTCTATTTCTTGGGATCATTCAAAAGTCACCAGAAGAGCGATCTTGTGGAGCTGATCAAAGCAGGAGGAGGACAAATCCTGGTTAGGCAGCCCAAACCAGACAGCGACGTGACACAGACGATCAACACGGTGGCATACCATGCAGAATCTGCTTCTGACCAGAGATTTTGCACTCAGTATGTCATCTATGATGCATCTTCTAAATTCAAACCGGAGAGAATTGGTCAAGGCAAAGTCTGGTTTGCTCCCTCCAGCTGGATTGTAGACTGCATAATGTCATTTCAGCTGCTGCCTGTAAAGTGAAAATCCCTGTCTCACAACTAAGACCTTTTAAAAAGTGGTGACTCTTCAGCAGCTGGAAAAGGCTGGTCTGAAGCTATGATTTATGTTTTGCACTTGGTAACTCATTTACATGGTCGGAGCTCCTCTGTATTCCAAGATCGCTGGGAGAGGCTGGAATAAATGGCCTGACAATGGCATAGGGAAAAGAAGATGCTGCATTGAAAAGTTGTGCCTTGGATTATTTGCTAAGCTTTATTTTTACATTCAATTCCCTGTAGTAATCATTGACATTCTGCAAGATTTTGCAAAATGAAGACTTTTGAATTTTGACTTAAATCAGGCTTGGTTGGTGATAGAGCATACCCCTGTTTCTTTTGTTTGGTGACTGTGTGTTGATCTACTGTGTGTGGCAAGACTTCCCAGCCAGAACAGAACTTGTATGTATTAAAAAACAAAAGCCATATGCCTGTATGGACACCGATCAGATGATATGTGATGCTCCTTGTGACTTAAAATTGAATGTTATAGGAAGTTCTTGGCGTAGGATAAGCCTTGTAGAAATCAAAGCAGAACTAATGGCCCGAATTCATTTGGAAGTTAAGTTTTGAAAGTGCATCTGTGAAAATCTTGTTCTAAAATTCTTTCTTTGTATCAGGTCATGCTTTATTCACTTCCATCCATTTTCTCTTTTGTGTGTGTGTAATTTGAATTTGATGCTGTTTTCTGAAGGTTTTTAAATGTCAGAGCCTTTATTAAATTACGATTAAAAATTATGTACTTAAAGATTGATTGCTATCATGGTAACATGGAAAAAATAATTACAAAACAATTATGCCTTGCTTTGCAGCATTGTATTTGAAGGTACTTTGCTGCATTGGAGCAGTACTTGATGCTTGCTTACTTGTTACGATCGGCTTAATTCCTTTCTTGAATTGATCATAAGTTATTGTCTGAATTTTGCTTCTTGGGAGCTGTAAGCATCACATGGCATGTATTGCCTTTGTGAATTCATAACTTAAAGATGTTGTCTTTTGCCACGATGTGCAATGAGAACGATGGTTGTGGGGGGGGAAAAGACGAAGTTGTTTCTATTGCTTGTAATAAAACTTAGTGTCAGTCACCTCGAGGTGTCTCATTGCATGAGCTTAGCTGTGGAGCAAGTGCATGGTTCCTATGTGTGTCTCAACAGGTAAATGGAAACGTTAAGTACTTTTCTGTGAAGTTAAGTACTTTTCTGTGAACTTGATAAGCTGTCAAGATAGTATCCTATCTGCAAGCTCTGTTGGATGAGTTGTTCTGTGTAATCGCTGCCACTGGAGATCCCGTGCAGATTTTAAATATCCTCTGTAGAGCTGTTGGAAATACACACTTCATGGATAATAGGTGTAGTTTTCAATGGCTTCTACTAGAATTCAGCAGCTGGAGTGTCTTGCTCTATCGCTTACGCTAGACCCAATCATTGCTCTTCACTAAATGCAGTTCTCAAGTACTTGCAGGTCTGTGTGAGCAAGCAGAAATGTGAGGCTCATTAACAAATGGAATAACTTACAGGATGAATGTGTTTTGGGTTTTTGTGCAGATAAACACTGGAAGCAAATCAGGTACTGAGTCAATACTGCGTAGATGTGGTCGTTTATTTTAACAATTGTAGCACATTTTAACTGGATGTTTCATAACACATCAATACACCTAATGGGGTATTCTTTGCAGGAGTAACAGTCTCTGCAGAATTCTGAAGCATGGAGCTTTTCTTGCTACCCACAAGGAAGGGATTTGGCACATCAGGAAACTCTTCCTGTGTTCTTTATGTATAGGCAATAGATTTACAGAGCTGTTGTTCCCTGGCAGCTGAAAAGAATCTGTGCTAGAAATCTGCCTTTTTTTATTTTAAAGCCATACTCAACTTGTTGCAAATTTGCTCACTTGTAATTTGATTCCTTCCAATCAGGTAATGTTAACAAGAATAGTTACTATCATAGCAGCGAGTTTTGTTTTCCTAACTGATGTACACTCAATGCTAACTCTGGCCTATTTGTCTATCCTTCAAGGAATGGGAGTTTGGGCCTGAATCAGCTTATGGGCAGTCCTGCAGCACAGGAAGAAGGAGATTTTGATGCCAGAATTGAAGCAGTTGTTGAGCACTGCTGAGGCAATTGGTCAGGATAAAAAACAAAGCCTGAAGTTCAGTGGTGCAGGCTGCTTAATTCAGTGCTGCTAATCATAAGCAGAGGTAAAGCACTTGATTAAAGCACGTTTGAAAAAAGTCTTGTAGTAAGGATAAATCAAGCTCCTCAAGCCAGTGACTGGATTTTGGCTCACAAAAACAAGGTTATAAAACCATGAGTCATGGAGCAAAGGGTGTGCAGGGGTCATTTTTCACTGCCTTGAAGTGAGGGTGCATTAAAGTAAGTAGGAGGCAGGCTCAAAACAAAAGGTATTTCATATGGTGTCAGCACATATAGAGGCACAGACAGCCGTGCTCCCTTTGGGGTGCTGTGATATTTTGGCATGGCATGGAGTAGGGAGATCATCAGCAAACACACTAAAGGTGGCTAACAAATTTGGTTATAGCATCTATTTAGTGTCCTGAGAAAATGCATATGCTTAATGTGTGATTATTGGCTCTGTGGATGAGGTAAAAATCCAATTCTTGCATTCTGGATTATAGATGTTATAAATAAATTGTGTGTTTTTTGTGGTGAATCTCAGGCTAATGACTTTCAGGCCACTGCCCTTGAAATTTATCTCTGTATTTCATTACAAATTGCTTCATCTGGGACACCTGATAACACCTTCAGTAGCAATGTCTGCAGTTCAGTGGCATCAGGCTGTTGTTGATAATAGAAAGTAATGTTTACTCAATATTGCACAGCCTTGCTGCACGGCTGTGGTCTAAGGAACAATATGAGGTCAGGCCAATACGTTTTTTCATCATTATTGTTATTTTTTTAAGAATGGTGCTGTGCATTGAATGAAACTTACCTGACAATACCGAGATGCTTCCTTGCATTGGTGTCTTGGGTAGATCCCAGGGAATATAATCACATATAGCTCATACCAATGCATGTTTATACATCTGATTACTTGTTCTATTATATCTAAAATATCTTCCCCGCCTCTTAATTATACATGTTTGAGGGAAAGAGGTGAATTTTCTGTAAAATAAGTGTCTGGTGGGTGTAGGGAACCCTTCTGTTGCAGCCTGAACTGATGAGCAGCACCTGGTGCAGTGGGTGGCTGCCCAGGGACACAAGTGCAAGTAATTCCCTGTGCTTCCCACCTGACCACAGCCCTGCCTGGGCTCATTTAAAGGCCAGCCTCCGAAGGAAGAGCATCTGCTGCCTGAGAAAGAGTGTTCTACAGCCAGAGGACCTGGGTGAGTCAGCTTTTTTTTTTTCCTTGTCTGTGGTTATTGGTATCCCTAAGATTGAATTTTCATTTGTTATTGGAGAAGTGACTTTGGAGGAAGAAACAAGTGGCTTGTAAGAACTTTGGGTGTTGCGTTGTCTCACAAGTGTTTTGGGGAAATAACAAGCAATGCTAAAGAGCATTGGCACTTCTAATCTCAAGAGCAGAGTTGGCACGCTTTGGAGGTTCTTGTTGTCTGCCTTTCCTTACCCTCTGCTGATGAAGAGCAAACACAGGAAGGGCCCAAACCTTTGGTCAGCTTGGGTGAGGCTCATAGGAGCAAGAAGAGGAGAAAAAAGAATTCCAGTGTGGTTGTGCTATTGTTGGTGGTATTCCTGTGCTGGCCAGGTGTCTCAATACCAAGTTTGATTTTGGATGTTCTATTCTATCCTTCAGTTTTCCAGAAAATGAGCTCTTTGTACAACAAAACTCCTTCGAATATTGTACTCAGAACAAAGAGACAAGCATTCAAACTGCAGTCATGTGAAACCAGGTGTGGGTGTGCATGATGTGGGGAAAATGTGTGAATGTCCCTGGTCCCTCTGCCTGGGCTTTCTGTGCTGCCAACTGAGGGTGGGCTGGTCTACAGAATGCAGCAGAGAAAAGCTTTTTGTTTCTCCTCTTGGTGCTACTTTGTACTTTGGAGCTGGAGGGTGACTTATTTTTGGTCTTGTAAATAGGATGAATTTGTTGTCTGATGAACTGAGGTTAACCAGTTTGGCCTTATAGGGGAACTGTTAGGGCTTGAAGTGATGATGAGCACCTGGTGAAGGGCTGTGGCTGGCCTGGGGAGCACAGGCTGAGTGTTTGCAGCTGTGCTTCCCAGCTGGCCAGAAGGGGACCATCAGGCCTTGTTGGTTGAGTAGAGTTCCTTAGGGAACAAAGGAAGATTCAGGTGTCTTTAATAGCAGTACAGCATGTTCTGCCTTTTCAGGCTTGTTTGACTTGTGCAAAATGGTCCTCGAAAGCAGAGGAATGCTTTGTATATAATCAGAAGGAGAGGAAGTGTTGCAGTACTGTGTGGTGCCATGGCAAGGTGCAGAGCTGGTGCCTTCCCAGCATGGGTTGGAGAAGCAGAGATTTCTTCCTGGTGGGCACAGCAGCCCTTGCTCAGGTTTGAGCAGGGGCATAACCGTTTGGGTTGCAATAGCTGGGTGAGCTCAGCTTTTTTTTGCAGCGTGAAAGGTCTGGAAGAACATTGAAGAACAAAACAAAGTACAGAACAATAAATTGGGGGCCTTCTAATTGAATTAAATATTAATATGGATAATGCGATCGATGCCATATTGATTGCGTTAGCTGCAATAATGTTTAATTCAATAAGCCCACAGTGCTGGACCTTTCCCCTCGTGTTTATTTTGTGCTGTGCAGCAGCACGGTGCCCATATCCCACATGCAGAAATTGCCCAGCAGCTCTTTCTGCTCTCTGAATGCCTGGCCCTACTGCAGAGCTCCAGTCCTGCTCCTCACAGCAGTGTCAAAGCAGGAAGCTTCCTCCCCTGACGTGCCTCTGAGGAGGTGCCAGCTTCTGGCTTTAAACTCAGCCAACCTTGAAGGATTTTATTTGTGCTTGTAGCAGGAGCTTTTTATTAAATTAAGCTTCACGGGTTTTGTTTCACTGAAAAATTGGAGGCAGATGCTCTCCTCGCTTACAGTATGAGTTCTGTGGTCCTGCTGTTCTCTTTGCTGTGTACCTGTTGAATGAGTTAGTGAAAACATCCTGGGGTAATAGTCTTGGTTTGTGTTATTTTTTTCCATGGTATCTTTGTATGAGCTCTTTTAAGAGTTTGCATGGGCTATCGGTTTGTGTCTTCAAAAAGCTGTTTCATTATTGAGCCAAGGGCCATTTCATCAGAGGCAGAGAAGCCACTACTGAGTTAACAGCTCCTGTGGTCCATGCAGCAGCAGGTGCCATAGCCAAATTGGGCATTCACGTACCCAAACTTGGGCACTGGGGTTTTGGGATGGAAGCCCACAGACTCTTGTCTGAAGGAGTAAGCAACCAGGTGCAGCAGCTCCTCCATAAGATGATGTGAGAATGGTACACACCACTCCAAGAGCAATGTCTCTAAGAGCCACAGGTCAGAAGGAAGAGCCGTTCCTGATGAATGCCAGCAAGGTAGTGCCAACTTTGGAGCAGTCTCTGGGTTGCTCTATGGTGATCTTTAACTTGGAGGTTGAAATTTCCCCATGGATGTGTGTGAAGAAGTGACAGTAGGAGCAGAGGAGGAGAGAAAAGTCTTCACAAAGGTGTGAAGTCCTTGCTCACCTCTGTGCAAACTGCATGCTGGGACCTTGCAGAGACAAGATCGTGCACCCCAGTGGGGCAGGAGGAGAACAGGCTCTGTGTTTAAGCAGGCAACGCTCAAGATAGCAAAAAGGTAATTAGGTGGAAGATAACAATGCTTAGCTTGTGTCCAGCCCAGACGTTGGGCTGTTTGGCAGCTGGAGAAAGCCTCAAGGCCAGGAGGCTATTGGGTTGGTGTGCAGAAACTCATGTTTTCATGGTGGTGGTCTATATGTAATTCATGTCTACCCTTTATCATAGAATGGGTTGGGTTGGAAGGGACCCCATGCCTGGAAGTGTTCAAGGCCAGGTTGGATGGGGGCCCTGGGCAGCCTGGTCAGTATTAAATGTGGAGGTTGGTGGCCCTACCTATGGCAGGGGGTTGGAGCTTTGTGATCCTTGAGGTCCCTTCCAATCCAGGCCATTCTGTGACCATCAAGTTCAAACTCTCCTGCTGCAGGCAGAGCCACCAACCTCCAGATTTGGTACTAGACCAGGTTGCCTAGGGTTCCAACCAACCTGGTCTTGAACACCTCCAGGGATGAAGTGTCCACAGCTTCCCTGGGCAGCCTGTAAGGCGTTCCTTCAAAGATTTCACAGTTGCAAAAAAAAAAAAAAGGAATCAGAGTGCAAGTCAGAGAAAGACCTGAGATTTCATTTTTTCTAGATGGCAAATAGTGACCTAGAGAGGTTCTGTGCAGTGAATGAAGAACCGCGAGCTCCAGCATCCCAGTTAGTGTTATCCAGGTCCAAGCTCTTGCCCTGCCTGTTGCAGGTTCCTGCTGATGGCTTTAGGTGGTAAATGCATTGTGGCTGGGGTATATTCTGTGTTTTAGGAGGTTGGCAGGTAGCTGTGACTGGTGAGGAAGCTAAAGCGTGTTCTTCTGTGCCCTATGGGTGATAAATCTTTGTATGTGTAAAAATATTTCATCATGGTGGCAAAACATGTTTGAGTGCAGCAGGGAAGGAGGCTATAACCAGCCATTGGGATGTGTTGCGTATTCCCACACTTAATTAGAGCACGTGAAGGTAACTCCCGAAACTGTCTTTGAGTATTTAATGATAATATCCACTTCTCCTGGCTTCATTTTCTCCCTTTCACATGCTTGAAAGAAAAGCACTTAAGTGAAGGTATCTTGCCATTAAGGATATTTGGGACTGGTTTCTGGAACCCCACTTTGCTCCTGGTATTTCATCTCTGGGGCAAGCCTGGGCCTCCTATCTATTAAAAAAAGGATGAGACAAATTGTATCTGCTTGGACATCTTAGGAGTCATTTCTCCAGATGGCAATTTCCAGGCAGATCATACATGGCAGTTGATGATGGTGGCCTGCAGCTCCCAGGGCAGTGGGAGCTGCTGGAGCTCAGGGAGTGTTGGGACACTGCTCAGCCACAAGGGTTGTGTATGGGTGGTGCTGCGTGGAGCCAGGGTTAGACTCAGTGGTTCTTGGGGATTCCTTCCAACCCAGAATGTTCTAGGATTTTATAGTTCTCCAATCCTATGGCAAGAAAAAATGCAGCAGCAACAAAGGAGGCTCTTGAAATGTCTACCTTTGGGGCAAGCAACCAAATTGTACTGCAGAAGAGCCTGCTGCAAAGCCCACCTTCCAAATCTTCCCCTCCACTGGCCCTTTTTTTGCAGAGCGTCTTTGCCCAGAGCAAATCCAGGAGTTTATTTAATTGTCTTGCAGTTGTGGCCACCTTTGCATGGATCCCTGCTCCTGGTGTGCCTGCTGCAAGTTTTTACAGATGTCCCCTGCCTTACAGCATTTGCACACCATGGTTCCCAGGCATTTCCTTCTAATGGATTTTGCATTAGTAGGGAGTATCGGGAAATCTAGTACCAAAAGGTTAATGCACATCCATTAGTCCTTTCTTTCCCCCTCCTTTTTATGTGCTGGTAGAAGGCAACCAATTTCAGTAAATACATTAGGTTTGGAAGGAGTCTGGAAACACTTGAAATTCTGTACGTGCAAGGCTATGGGACTATTAATATTGTCCTGTTTGAGCACTGCAGGGGTGGCAGATGCTGAGTGGTACCTTTGAAGCATTTTCCAGCCTTGCAATCGTTCTTTTCCTCACAAGCAGAGCTGAGGGCTTTGAGACCAGCTTTTATATTTACCATTGAGATGACTACTTACTCTGACTCTCCAGTGTTTTGAATGAAGCTGTGCTTTCACCCACATGCTCCCAGCTATTAGGCTAAGGACGATATCAAAGTAATTCCAGCTGTTGAGTGGACAGCTGAGCTAGCTTTGAACAGCAGACTACCTCTGAACCTTCAGCAAATGGTTTTCTCCCTCCTCCCTTCAAAGTAGCAATTCATTTTCTGCTAATTGGAGCAAAGCTGAACCCCATCTGTATCTCATTGCTTTCCCTGACCTGCTCTTTAGCCAAGGTCAGGCTTTTCCAGTCTATTGCTCAATAACCACAAGTAGCAAGGGGGGAGGAAGGGTTGGCTGCTTGTTTTGCCTCCTGATGTTACGATTTGCAGAACTTGCTATGTTCTTCAACTGAAAACCTACGTTTTAGCAGTGCAGGCTTTTTGAAAGCTAGGAATCTGAGTCATGATATTTTCATGCTCATTGTCTTTACCTTTAGCCCATGGTCAGCATGGGCTGAGACCCCTCACCTTTGTAGACACCTGACTGGAGGGCCACACTCCCACTCTCATCCCGCTCCTTCCCACCCGCTGCTGCAGGTTGGTCGACTACCATCTCCAGAGCTCAGCTCTGCAAGGTGCAGATCTTCGATGTCCCCATGCCCCACTACTCTCCAGATCCCAGGTAGGCCCTCCTCCTCTGTGGGCTCACTGACTTGAGGAACTGCTGCTTCTGTTCAAGGAGCGTTTGGACATTGTGTTGAGGGATGTGGTTTAGTGAGAGCTATTGGTGATAGGTGGGTGATTGGACTGGATGCTCTTGTAGGTCTTTTCAAACCTTTGTGATTCTGTGAAATCTTGGTAGGCAAAGCTGGGTACACAAGCAGCTCTGGGTTTACAGGTGCAAAATGTTACAGAATCAAGGCAGAAAGGAAAAGAACAATCCTGTGTATTCTAATTTCACTTAATGAGAAACCACTCACATTGTACTGTTTCCGATCTCTATCTTTCTATTTCTATTGTAATGGTAATGATTAACAGAGAAATCACTTGATGGCTTTCACGTATCCCCACACTTTGAGTATCTAACAACCTATTGATTCGATAGCTTGGCAGCATTCCCAATTGAGGAGCTGCAGTTTGATTTTTTTATTATTATTATTATTATTTTTTTTTTTTAAACACTTTGATCATCTCACATGCAAAGGATGATTGTTTTTGTGGTTGAAACAAGGGGTGGATTGCAGGTGGATGGATTCTGGAGTATGCTCCTGTGTGCAATCCCCAGTTGGAACAAGCAGTGTCCGTGTTTTCTCCTAAGAAAGACCTTGAAATATTATCTGTGGGTTGGATTTCTGATCCCTGAATCGCTACAGTCAGCAATGGAAAAGTGTGCCATGTATGGATGTAATCTGACAAAAGACAATAGCAGTATTGGATGCTAAGACCATATCTTTATTTTCCCTGAGTACTATACGTACTGGTGCAGAAAACTCAGATGGTGCAGGAGGTCCTGGAGGGCTCTCCAATGTGTGCTGGGTGAGTCTGCAATGCTGCACAGGTCCAGTTGTGGTCTTGCCCCTGCAGAACATCACAGGCTCTTCTAGACGAGCGGAGCACGATGGACAAAGATTGGCTCTAAAAGAAGAAGAAAATTTCACCTCTGTAAAGAGAAGCTCTCTGTCTTTGCAGAACTTTTTTTGCCCGTGACCCTGAGGGGCTTCCCAACTGGTCTGTTAATCATCCATGTGCAGCTAAAATGGCCCAGTTTGATCATGCAATGCCTAGATGACCTGAGGACCTATGGGGAATAAGACAGTGGGAGAACTTGAATTACGAGTTAGTAGTTTTCCCATCTCATATATCACAGACTGAAGGCTTTATGACTTCAGAGCTTACTGTATTAATTTTATGCATGAGTGCTTTATTTTTTTCCATACAAGATATATCACTGACTTTCTGGAGCAAAATATCATTAGACCTGGAAAGGGATTTGGTCACTTACACTTTGTCACCGAGGATCGTTGCACATAGATTATGCAGGCCCGTACTGTGCCATTTCTTACGTGTTTATTAAGTGATGATAAATATCGATCAGTGCGCCTTCAGGGGACACTTGAGATCTGTTATTGTAGCAACATTTCATTTAGAAAAATGACACATGCCTTGATCTGTGCCTTGGGAGGGTCTGCTGAAGGGCTTGCCTTATGAGAAGACAGTCTGTTCTGGTAGAATCGGCTCTGATCCACCATGCATCTTCTCCCATGCCATGTTGAGGTGGTGCGTTCAATGCTGGCGTTGAGGACAGGAGACTGGATCACCTGGAGTCCTGCCTTGTTTGAGCCCGAGCCTTTGGTTTTAGCAAACCAAAAGAGCTCCTTTGGCTTTATATGTATCAGTTCAGGACATCAGTCTTGAAAACACGACTTTTCAGAAGTGCTAAGCTCTGAGAGTCATTACTGTTTCAGTGATAATGACTGTTTTCTTATAAATGAACCCATAAAATAAAGCTGTTTTCCCTGAAAGTTTAATTTACTACCACAGAAGCTAAGGCAAAAGAGGTGGTGAGCATACTTGTGACTGGAAGATGCTCATGTTCTATCTGCTTGTGTCTATGGTTTTCCTTCCCATAGCAGAAGGGATGTGCAGGAATGCCCTTTGAAGCTCTTTGTCTCAACCAGAGACCAAGCAGCAGCTGCCATCTCTAGACCTTGCTTTTGGTTTGTTGCTAATGAGAGTTAACTGAAGGCTGGGCCTCTTCTGGAAACTGATGCTTCTTTAGGTTGTTTCTTAAGAATTATGTTTGAAGTGTCTCATGCTGAGTACTTAAAGAAGGACCTGGAGATGTGGCTGGTCTCTGTTTCTGTATTTCCACTTACTTATAGCTGAACACTACAAGCCCACCTTTGATTAAGAGATCCATGGAAGAAAAAAGTGCTATCTGGCACTGAAATGTAAATTAATACTTGGGTAATTCATTAATGAAAAGGATGGAGATAAGAAGCAGGAGGTAAGCAGTAAGGAGCCTGCATAAATTCATGAACAAAACTGACTGAAATCTTCAACTGCACCATGAGACTGAGCAGGGGAATGGAGTAAATATGATTTGCAGCCAGGTACCTGGAGAAGGAGGAATTTCCTTGTGTTACATGACTGTTCTTTTATTAGTTTGATGATGTACAGTGGGACTATTTCTCTTGGAAATGGCTTGTTAGTTAACATTTCATTTTCCTTCCCAAAGTTAGCCCTCGAAAGTAGCAAGATGAAGCACAGCTCCCTGCCATCGGCTATCCCCAAACTTTATTAATACCAGTTGTTGCTGCAAATGACCTGTTTCAGAACAAGTAATAAAGATCTCATTTCATGTAAGCACACACTCACCCTTAATCACGTGGAGTTTCCGCAGCAGGGGAAGAGTGAAAAATTTGTTAATAAAAAATACAGTAAAATTCATAATACTTGGTAGTTATGTAACTGTTATACCTGCTGCTTCTCTTCAGCAATTTGAGACCACACACTAATTTAATATAACATCATGGGCCCATTTCTTGCTGTGCTTTATCCTAATGATATGCTTGTTGGAAAGGAATGTGAGTCAGCTGTTTTCTGTCCTTTATTTTTGTGTTTTCTCACCTACTCAATTTCTCTTTTTAGTTGTAACAGACTCTGATGCTTAAAGGTTTGCCTAGGACAAGGCTTGATCACCCACTGCCCCTGCATGTGAAGGTAACAAAGTGTTTGCAACGTATTATGTTCTCAAAAACTAATGTAAAATGTCACTTGTTGGGCAGCATACGAAATGTGTCTGATGAAATGGCAAAACAAATCCGTAGTGTGCATGGATTTCTTGCAAACCTGGCTGGTGAAATGTTTCTTGTTGGGTTGTCTCCAAGGACTTGTGTTGACATCAGTGGTTGGAAATTCAGTCATATCCACCTAAATTTCTGCACTTAAGATCTCAGTTCTCATTCAGAGTCCTCTTGTTTCTGCCTTTAACATAGACTCACAGCAGAAAATTCCTGTAGTTCCACTACAAGATTTTACATTCACTGGCAGTGTATGATTTTGGACTGGGAAATGGTGGTGTTTGTCTGTAATCCACTTTCTGCATGGAGCTCAGGTTGCCACTAATGGTTTTGGTGAGAGTTGGGACTGTGAACGATCCAGCTGGAGAGACGGTGAGCCTAGATCTTTTCAGGAGAACTCAAAAGGAAGCAAGAAGGGACTTCTCATTGTCTCACAGCCTTTGCACTATCTTCACCTCATGGGAATTACAGCATGTCCACTCTCCCTGCTCTGTCCATTAAAGGGAACTGCACAAAAACAGTGGGAGTCAGAGTTTTCAATAAAACCATGAGGCTAAATCATCCTATGGGGCTTCCCCTCACAACGTGCTTTATGTTCCAGGCACATCACCATTTGGTTTCTTTTAATGCTGGAGGAGCAGGGATGGGTAACACTATGGTTTGTTTAGAAGTGCAGTTAACGCAAGTGCAGACATTTACCATCCTCTCAATTCCAGGCATGTTCTATCAGCATTGGGCTGCAAAATGAGTGCTCATGCATGGTTAGGCACTTGCATTTAGAAGTAGCAGCTCCCAGTGAAGGATCTGTCACTCATCCATACTTACTGAATAGAGGCTGCAGCCACGGAAGGGATTCAGAGAGCCACTTCGTAGCTGTGAACATGTGGCAGCTAAATGTTGTCAAATACGGGAGTTCCTGTTAGAAAGACAGACGTGCACAACTACTTCCAGCTTCTTCTGAACTCAAAATACAGATACCAAATGTTAATTAATGAGAGAAAGGAAGTATAGGTATAGCCAAAAGGTGGACTTAGTTGTGTATATATTGCCTAAGGTTACTTCCACTTGCTTCACACTCTACGATTAATAGATATTTAATAATAATAAACGTGTTTCTGTGTGCTTAGATAACTCTTCACGTGCTTACATGTGCTTACATGAGGTTACAGGTGTTTATACATTTACATATCCTTACACAGGCAAACACATGGTTACACTGGAAAATGGGGTTAAACTGACTTACATACGTTAACAGGCTCTAACACATGCTTACATGCATTGACATGGGCTTACACGCTATTACACGTGCTTCCATCCACTTATACATCCTTAAAACTGTTTACATTCTATTACACACTCAACATCTTACATGCGTTTACAAGAGCTTTCAGGCTCTTACATAAGATTACATGCTCTTACACGCTTTTACATCTGTTTACATGCTCTTGCACGCTCTTACTGTTACATGCTGTTGCACCCTCTTCCACGCGTTTGCACGCCATTACATGCTCTTGCAAGAGTTTGCATGCATTTGCACGCTCTTGCACATGGTTACATGCTCTTACACGCTCTTACACGCGTTTGGATGCACTTGCACGCTCTTACACACACTTGCATGCTTTTACACACACTTGCACGCTCTTACACATTGTTGCACTCTCTTACACGCTGTTGCATGCTCTTGCATGCTGTTGCACAGTATTGCATGCTTTTAAACACCCTTGCACGCTCTTACACACTGTTGCACGATCGTACATGCTCTTACGCGCTCTTGCACACTGTTGCACACTCTTGGACGGTGTTGTACGCTGTTGCACTCCGTTACACGCTGTTGCATGTTCTTACACGCTGTTGCATGCTCTTACATGCTGTTGCATGATGTTATACACTGTTACACGCACTTACACGGTGTTGCACACTCTTACACTCTCTTGCACGCTGTTACACACTGTTGTGCAATGTTGCACGCTTTTACACGCTGTTGCACTGTCTTACACGCTCTTGCATGCTGTTACACACTCTTGCACACTGTTGCACACTCTTGCACGGTGTTACACGGTCTTACACGCCCTTACACGGTGTTGCACGCTCTTGCACACTGTTGCACACTGTTACACGCTCTTGCAAAGTTGCACGCTGTTACATGCTGTTACACACTCTTACGCTGTTGAACGGTGATACACTGTGTTGCATACTGTTGCACGCTGTTGCACACTTACACACTGTTACATGCTGTTGAATGCTATTACATGCTCTTACACGCTGTTGCACGTTGTTACACGCTCTTGCACGCTGTTGCATGGTCTTACACACTCTTTCACGCTCTTGCACGCTGTTACACGCTCTTACACGCTGTTGCATGCTCTTGCACACTCTTACACACTGTTGCACAGTGTTGCATGCTTTTAAACGTCCTTGCACGCTGTTCCATGCTGTTACATGCTGTTGCCCGCTCTTGCACACTCTTCCACACTGTTGCACTCCCTTACATGCTGTTGCACACTGTTAGACGCTTTAAACACGTGTTTACTCGCTGTTACACGCTCTTGCACACTCTTACACGCTCTTACACTCTGTTACACACTCTCACACGCTGTTACACGCTCTCGCAAACTCTTACACGCTCTTGCACGATGTTGCACGCTGTTGCACGCTCTTACACACTCTTACACACTATTTCACGCTTTTGAATGCTATTACACGGTTTTGCACACTGTTGCGCACTCTTACACGCTGTTGCACTCTCTTACACACTGTTACACGCTCTTACACACTGTTGCACGCTCTTGCACGGTGTTGCACACTGTTGCACGCTCTTGCACGGTGTTGCACACTGTTGCACGCTCTTGCACGATCTTACACGCAGTTGCACGCTCTTGTACGGTGTTGCACACTGTTGTGCTCTCTTGCACGCTCTTGCACACTTTTGCACGGTGTTGCACACTGTTGCACGCTGTTGCACGCTCTTACACGCTGTTGCACGCTCTTGCACGCTGTTGCACGCTC